>NC_135477.1:192337999-192640702 GCF_052094955.1 Ictidomys tridecemlineatus
AAACATTTTTATACACAAGGTGGTTACTTAGTTTCCTTTATAATTGGAGAAAATCTTATTTTATCTAACCCTCACATGTCATGTGATATATTGGATACCTTAACACACTTGCATGTAAATGTTTAGAAATCACAAATCATCTCAAATTGGAATTAGATTTGAAAAATGTATTCAATAAGATGTGTAAGATGAGATAGAATTAATTCTAATTAAATTCATAGACAATTTGAAATTACATGTAAATCTGTAATATCAAATTATCTTAGATATGAATTACTATTAAATTTGCATTCAGAAAAAAATGTGTTATGTTCACATCTGAGAACCCTTTAGATAGAATCATAGAACAAGTATCCTATCTTTACTCTCTCTTCCTTTCCTACTACCTAAATGTCATGGAAAAATCTGCCCATCTTGATTATCAACAAGATAAAGATTTTCAGAAATGCATAGAACCTAAGATTTACATTTCAATGGAAGATAGAATACAATTAAGAAATGTTCTTTTTATAAGTGCAAAAAGTATTACTTAAGAGGTGACAATATTAAGACTCTAAAAAGTAGTCCATCAAATACTGGATTTCAGATGTTAATGTTAGCAGAAATATACAAAATAATTGTATCTTGAAAGAATGTTTCATGCTTATATTCTTCAAGATGTAGTCTCACAGATGTAAACATTAAACAAGTATCATTTTAAACTGACATTGGTAATTAACTCAGAAAAATCCTTGAGATTTTGTGGATGGGTCGTATGACTTAGAAATTAAATTTTGTCCGAAGGAGATTGGTGTTTATCATAACAGGAGCCCTAAAGCCATCCTTTAGGCAAGGTGCATGAAAAACAATGTTGTAGTATGTAAAAGTTATTAATATCCTGCAATGACCTCATTTTCACTTATATGAGGCTAAGAAAAAAAAGTATATTGAAAAGTTTGTTGCAATAGCTATAAGAAATAATTCAAATATAGCAAAAATGAATGAGTTTCAACATTCAGAATTACCCTGCAAATTTTAGGCCACCTAATAGTACTAGTTGTGATTATATACCATTCTAGTTCAATAAATCTTGACACCAAAAGCTATTCTTACCTTATTCTATAGGGATAGAAGTTCTTTTTTGCACAGAATGGCAATGTTTCCAGATAAAATATTGACTCTCTCAGACTTCTGTGCCAACAGAGGCCATGTAACTTTATAGAGGCAATGAGATACAGGTACAAACCCAGCAGGGTATTCCTGGAATACTTTTGTTTCCCTAATACAGACACCTCCTTTTTTCTTTCTCTTTCTAACCCAATGCACAGCTGAAGTAGAGAAGCCATCTTGCCAACAAGATATGTCAAACATGAAGATAAAGCCTTGTCTATAAGAAAGATGGAGCAGAAAGATAAAAGGGATCTATACTCCCTACCTTCACATTTTTTTTTACGAAAATAAATTGCTATTATAAGGTTAAGCAGCAGAAATTGACATCTATTACATGCACATAAATGCATCATAATTCATACAATGTCACTAAGTTGATAGGCATATCCTTTTTAGAGGATGAATCTAAGAGACTCAAAAATCTTGTCAAATATTAAAAAAAACTAAGAATTCTTATCTCATTGTGATTTTGCAAATTTTTTACAATCTTTTCATTACCAAACTGTTAAATACATTTGAATCTTTAATGTATTTTTTGAGTAAAATAGAAAAATCCTATTGTGTATGTGTTTGTGCGTGTGTACATGTGTGCATGTGTATGTTTGCATGTATACTTAAGGAACATGAAGGGACACTAGCTATTTACAACTCTTATTTAAATATCTCTTTCCAAATTCTACTTTCAAAGTGAATAGATTCTAGTATATATGCCATTAAAATAATTTAATAATTTATTTGTCTTAAGTTTGTCCTCATTAGTGTGTGTGTGTGTGTGTGTGTGTGTGTGTACGTGTATGAACACTGACTCCTTTATCTCATGGTAAAATATACTGTTGAAGAGATATGTTTCTCTATAGAGCCAAGTCATGTTCTTCTATCTGATCCCTAGATTTCCCTTCTGGCTGTCAGCCACTCTGAGTATCAAGAACAATTAATGTCTGGGGATTTTTAAGTTGATGGAAAAAAATGTAATATAACCACTCCACAGATCAGTAAATGAAGCCCCCTGATGATATTTCCTTTTTCAAAGTCATCCCTTATGCAGATGTTATTTGCTCTTGAGAAGCAAAATGATTGCTTGAAACATCACATAAGCCATCCTTGACATGCCCTCTCTCAATCACCTTTTAAAAGGAAGAAAAATGAAAAGTCACTCTGTCAAGCAATACTTGAAAAGAAAGAAGATAACTGTTCCTCAGTATGTGGGAGCCATGGCCAGAATTACATAGATACTGGCTGGACTGAGAAACAACTGGAAGCCTATACATACTTGACCTCCGAACTGTGAGCAGTGCTAAAGAAGGAAGCTGAGCAGGGCCACAATTCACACTCACAACCCATCTGTAGTACAGGTATGCAGACATTTGAACAGCCATCCATTTCATGAAATGTAATTTGCTTTTAATGTTAGCTGGGGACATTGCCTTCTTATATTTTACCATCCCCCATGTACTCATAGCCATAAGAAACTCTGAAAATTTAGATCCCAGTAAAATAATAGGATTGGAGAATTAGGGGAAAATTGGCACATGGAAACTTGCAATGTGGTGTTACCTATATGTGAGGACAGTGCTGATGAACAATTACTGGGAGGTGTGTAAGATTACCAAGTACTGCTTCAGCAAAAGACATTTAAATAAATACAGGCTGAATATAAAAATAAACTTTCATCCTAGAAGAGAAAGCAAAGCAACAGATTAAGATTCCTTGTGATGCCCTGGCATTCCGTTGTATTCCCAGTGACTCTTGAGTCTGAGGCGGGAGGCTCGAAAGTTCAAAGCCAGCCTCAGAAACTTAATAAGGCCCTAAGCAACTTACAGAGACCCTGTCTCAAAATAAAAAATTAGAAGGGCTGGGTATGTTGCTCAATGGTTAGTGCCCTGGGTTCAATGGAAGACACTCCCCCCCCCAAAAAAAAAAAACCCAACAATTTCCTCTTCACAAGTCAAGCCTGTTAAAAGTCAGTAATTGTTCTAAAATATTCTATACATTAATTTGCTTTCCATTTTAAGAAGGTTTCTATTGTCACTTAAGTAGGCAATAAGAGATAACTTCAGGAACACATGTTTCTTAATAATAGGCTAACCAGGGCTATTAATTAGGATTGAGCAATTTTTATTCAAGGATGGACGCATAGAACACCACACATGCAAACTGAATATAGAGAACTAATGCAAACAAACTGTGATGCAGAACAGAAATTCTTCATCTTAGAAGGGAAGAATTATCCTAAGATATGTCTTGAAAGGACTTAGCTAGAAAAAGCAGAATAAATGCTTTTAAAATATCTATAGCTAAAGAAGACAATCCAAGAATAATTAACAATGCAGATATCCTTTTACACTTTTTGTAATGTTAAGACAAAGAAATTATGGTATTAAAATTCTGGCCCCAAAATATATATGTTACACAGGGATCAGAAAAAATACAAGAAACCTTTGGTGAATTCCAAGCTGGATTAAAAATTAAACATTTGCAACCTCAAATACTAAAAGATAATGGATGGATGCTTATAGAGCTATTTCTTTTTTCCTTTTCTAGAGAGAGACAAGACTGGGGAATAAATGGTGATGAAATTGTCTTTATTTTATGATATTCAATGGTTCATAAATTAAGGCAGTAATATAGATACATTGAAAATTTAACTCAAACACATAATGCAGAAAATCAATTAATTAAAATTGAGAAGTAGAAACAGAAAATATGGTATCAATGGACTTTTGTTGAGCCTTGGGAAGAAGAAGTCCAATTAATTTCTGTACAAATATTAACTGAATTTAATAATCACAAATGTCACTTGAAAAAGAACTTATTTACTTATAAAAATAAATAATACCTGTAACCTACAATCTGTACCACATCTTGAATTAGAAAAGATCTGTAGTTAGACAGATGGGTTAGTAAAGGCACATTTATTGTTTTACATAACATGAAATTAAAAGTTATTTAACTTATTTTATTTAAAGCTAAAATGTTATATAATGAAGCAATTTATTAAAGAATATAAAGTAAGCCCAGAACAAAATCTTAAATGTTCCATTCTTTTAAAACTCCTGAATTAAACAGCAAATTTTAAAAAATTGAAAAGCATAGTGCAATTTCAAATTATCAAAAACAAAGATGAAAGCAAAATAGCACAAAGTACATCACTTAATGAGAAGTTAATGTAGATTCAGTTACTAGTGAGCACAAGTGGTGTCAATATCAACAGGAAAAGGATATCAGACTTACTTACAAAACAAATTTAATTATGTTCTCCTTTCATAAACATAACCAAAATTAAACCAAATACTTTAAATATCATTCAGCTTCATCGTCTCTAGACATCTAGTCACATGTTTTAGACCAACTGCTGCTTTGCATGGGCACTAATCAACTCCTTGAATTCACAACTCATGATATCTTGCCTCATGCCCATGCTATGTATATTTTTTCCACCTGACTCAGGCTTTTATGTTGATGATGAGGTCTGAACTATGCTAGTAAATTTTTTTGCCCTCCTCATTCATATGCAGCCTATTGTGCAAGGGAAATGATTTCTCATGGAATGTAACTTTGGTCAGTAGGAGAGAAGACAGACTAGATAAGTTCTGGACCTTTACCTTTCCTAGATAAAACACCCTAATATTTACTCGTTTATTTAGCTTCTTTAGAGACAGTGCCACATGGATGGGCAGTTATACTATAGTAAGTAGTGACCAGCATGTTGACCCCTTCTTTTATTGTTTTTTTCCTATTTTCTCACTCCTAAACCCTGAAAATGCATCATCTAATTAGATAGTGATACCTAATTCTCTACCTTGTGTCTTGTTCTTTGGAGAACTTAGGGGAAGAAAGTTGATAATGGGAATATTCTTTTAAAGTAGACAATAAGGCTGGGATTTTAGAGCAGCATTACTCACTCTTTTGATAACAGTGAAGGTTCAGTGCTAGTGGTAAATAAAATGGTGAGAATTCCTGGTTTTTACCTTTGTTTAATTGGAATAAATACAGGTGAAAGGAGAAGTATTAAAACATATGATGGTAGTGGTGTTTTAAATGTATATGACCAGCAATAATTATAGAATTGTATGAGCTGATTTCTCTTAATTGGCACTACAAATGTTGAAAAAGTAAAATGCTAAGCTCAAATCAGCCAAATACTAAAACAAGGAACAATATGAAATCCAGTGCACTTCCAAGGAAGTTTTTAGGGAATCTTTCACCTTCAAATGTATCATGGAAGAACATGATGAAAATCAGATTCAGGATCTAATGAAAGGTGACAGAGCCTCAGTGCTCACTGAATGCATAGATTCAAGAGACCCCTATGTGAACACATGTGGTTTTAGAAGAAGAAAATGGTACATTGGACAAAACAGGGTTATTTGAGTAGATAAATCTGAAATTTTTGAACTCCCAATTTTTTTTTAAACTTCATAATAATCAAGGGAAGCCCTCTTATCCTAGCCATAGAAGGTTATGTAATGACGTTCTCTGAGACAAGTATATCTCAAGATAATGTTTTCATTCATGATTTACATACCTCTCTTCATTGCTTCCAGTTAATGGTTACAGTAAGTGTTCAACACAACCTTATCAGAGAAGTATAATCAATTTTACAAGGAAACAGTTTATGTAGCAAAGGAATTGACATATCTTACTAACAAGTTCTGGCAGAAACTTGAGAAGAAAATGGGAGAGTAGAGCTTCAGAGCTGTACAACAAGAAGTGGAACACAAGGCTAGGTATGGGAGAATTTATTGAATGGAGGCACTGATTAGTCTTAGGCTTTGATCATGTGGCAATGAAACTAAGGTTTGTCCTGAAATATTTTTGCTAGGATAGTTCCTAACATAATATTGCTAAAGGGATCCTAAGAATCCAAAAGATGGGAAAACATTTAATGAATTACTATATAAGACCTAAGTACCCCAACCAGATTAACATCCCTGGGGTGAGGCAGAGGACACTCAATAAGGAAGAAACTGCTAAGACATTCAGCGTTATCATTTGAATATGAGGAGTCTTCCAAAATCTCATGAATGAGAATTCAAGAACGTTCACAGGCATAATGATAATGAGAGTTGTAACCTAATTAGTTAATTAATCCACAGATGGATTAACTGAGTGGTAGCAAAGGGCATGTAGGGTGTGGCTGGAGCAAATAGGTCATAGTGGACATAATTTGGGGACTTATATTTTGTCCCTGATGGGCATTGCTTCTGCCCCCCCATCTCTCCCTCCCCCCCCCTCTCTCCACTCCACCACACCCCTCTCTCCTTGATTTCTAGTGGTCATGTCCTGCACTACTTTCCTTCACCATGCCCTTTAGATATGGTGTTCTACCTCACCTTGGGCTGAACCATGGACTGAACTCTGAAACTGTGAACCAAAATAAACTTTTCCTGATCTAAATTGTTCTTGTTGAGTATTTTGGTCACAGTGATTACAAGCTGATTAAAACAGTCACCAATATCTTTAAGAATCTTGGTTGTTGATGGCTGTACTTTGCAATTTGCAGTTGATGGCAGGAATTATTGCTATTATAATGGGCTCTTTAATACAATAGAGATAACAAGATAGCTGAGGCAAGAATGCAGCAGACGCAGAGTCACACACACAATAGATGCAGTTACCATCAGGTTTCTTTGTCCTTCAAGATTTATGGTAATAATTTATGTTCTTAGGCCTTAGAGGCCTGTAATCCACCTACAGAAATGTACTACTATGGAGGATGGCAAGTTTGAATACATTCTCAGCAATTTAGCAAGACCCTATCTCAAAATTTTTTTTTAAAAAAAAGGAAAAACAAAAAGGGCTGGAAATATTTTTTAAGGATTTTTTTGGGGGGAGGGGGTTCCTGGGAATTGAACCCAGGGCCTTGTGCATGCAAAGTAAGCACTCCACCAACTAAGCTATGAAATTAAACCCATATCTCTCACCATGCACAAAACTCAACTCAAAATGGATCAAGGTCCTAGGAATAAAACCAGAGACCCTGTGTCTAATAGAAGAAAAAATAGGCCCTAATCTACATCATGTGGGATTAGGTACCAACTTCCTTAATAAGACTCCTATAGCCCAAGAAATAAAATCAAGAATCAATAAATGGGATGGAATCAAACTAAAAGTTTCTTCTCAGCAAAGGAAACAATCTGTGAGGTGAATAGAGGGCCTACATCTTGGGAAAAAATTTTTACCCCTCACACATCAGATAAAACACTCATCTGTAGGGTATATAAAGAACTCAAAAAACTAAGCACCAAAAATACAAATAACCCAATCAATAAATGGGCCAAGGACATTAACAGACACTTCTCAGAAGAGAAAATACAATCAATCAACAAACATATGAAATAATGTTCATCATCATGAGCAATTAGAGAAATGCAAATCAAAACCACTCTAAGATTTCATCTTACTCCAGTCAGAATGGCAGCTATTATGAGTATAAACAACAAGCAGTGGCTGGAAATGTAGCTCAGGGGTAAAGTGCTTCTGGGTTCAATCCCCAGTACCACAATCAATCAATCAATCAATCAATCAATCAACAAATTGACAAAAACTGTGAAAACTGAAAATTGTGCCTCTTAATCCAATTTTCAGATATAGGTAGGTTCTTCAGTTTAGAGCTGATTGATTAAAGAGCATGATCACTTTGAGAAAAAAGCCTGCAATTCCACCTGAAGTGTATACAGTCAAATATGACCTCAATTATTGTCCAAAGAGATCTAGAACCATTTCCAGGGTAACCAAACACTGGAATGGAAAAATGCAGGCAAGTCTAGGATAGTTATATAGAGGCCTGAGTTGACACTGATTTCATGGGATCTGAAACACCACTGCACTTCTCTGGGTAAATGAGAGAAAAAGTTGAGTTTGGCCTAAGTCCTGTTCAAGTGCATTCAAATATATTTGCTACCAATCTATGGTTATTTCCTTAGTTCCCATGTGTATGCTTGAAAGACAAATATTTATCACCTGACACAACACATATATTATGGCCTGTGGAATAAAGGGCATTAGGACATAAAGAGGCAAGTGGAAGCTGCAGAAACCACACTCCCAACTTGAGGAAATTATAAATAAGTAATGCACTATCATGGAAAGAACTGCTGACATTAGTACCAATAATAGCATCAAAGACATAATGAATAAAGAAGTGATGGTTCACATCATATTTCCATTTGCTTCACCTAGATGTAACCTGCATAAATGAAATGGGTCTTGGTAGATGACAGTATTATTACTATAAGTTTATCTAAGTGGCAATCTCAGTTGCAGCTTCACAGTTGCTATATTATACAATCTGCCACAAAAGCTGTTATTGGGGCTACCCCTTGGTTAAGTGACAGTAGATTAACACAGGCTTTGGCACTTTTTATAGGACTACTGATCTAGAAAAAAATTATATTATATTATATATTATAAAATTATATTATATTATATATATTATATATTTTATATTATAAAATTATATTATATTATATATATATATATTTCCAATTCTCTTCAATGAACAGGACAAAGTTTAGTTTTTATTCCATGGCAAGAACTGCAGAATATATTTTCTCTCTATTTTAGGGCCACTATTTCATTGTCATAGCAGAGAATGCAGGTATCTTGATCATCCTGACAATATTAATAATAATGATAATGTATGATCATATTGACAATCCACAATAGAACCAACAATCAACCAGCACATTGATGAAATTGTGATTGTTGGATATGCTGAGCAGAAAAAGGAAAGTATAGAAGACATCCTAGAAAGACACAGATGTCAGAGATTGGAGATAAGCTTCCTAAGATTTGAGGCTTTAGTCTCATGATTATTCAAGCCTGAACTGCTTAGCAATTTGGGGCTTATGACCCAACATAATTGATGGAGGTAAAGCTAGTTATAGGAAAAAATGTTACCTTGAGTCTCTGAGAAGCTTCTAGGATTTTTCAGGAAAATAAAAGAAAGAACTTATCTCAATGCAAATAAACATTCTTGCCACTCTAGAGTCCTATTAAAGACTAATAGCTTTACCCTGGGATGCTAAGTGCCTGTGCAATGGAGTTTCCTTTTCTGAGCTGTGTATTGTCAGATCCATCATTTCTTGATCAGGCAAATGCAGGAATAACATTCTCTTTTCAGCTTGAGCATCTCCAGGAACACTAGTAAATTAGACAGACACATGACTGAGATTTCCATATCACTTACCTCGGTTACATCAACACTTCTATCTCAATTTATACCTTTAGCCTCTATGGTATTTCTAACAGTCAGTTAACACAGAAGAACTTAGGCTGGTGCAAAGACAAATTGATGTTATATGTTGATGCTAAACCAAATGAAACTAATGTTAGTCTTCATGCTGGTGGATCAGTAAACAAAGAAAAATTTACATTATTGGTGGGGTATTCAACCCTAATTGTCAGAACAGGTCACAGCTCTTATACATTGAGAATGTGGAAGATACCCCATAGAACATAATGAATTTATAAGCTTTTCTACCTGTGATAACTGTAAATGGATAACTAAAGTGACCATGGCTACAAAATATGAATAGATGATAGATGATTAGATAGATAGATAGATAGATGCATATATGTGTTTATGTGTACAATTTTGTGACTCAGAACAAAAATTATTTTGTTCATTGATTTTTAATGTGGGTAGAGCTCAACTGACATATCTTTATGAGCTAATTGAGGTCATGAGGATTTGAATGCATGGGAGCTGAAACACTTGGAGACTGCTTATGCATCTCTCATTATGTATCAGGGACTCAAGTGTTTCAGGGCCTGTGAATTAGATCTCTTGAGCTTATCACTCTCAGGGTAATTGCATGGCTTTGATGATGGCTCAGAGAACCAGATTGACTATTAAAGGAGACTAAGGCAGAAGCTGCAATGTTTTTTGTACCTTAGCCTTGAAAGTCATGCATTACTTTTAGTTCTCGGCGGACACAACATCTTTGTTGGTATGTAGTGCTGAGGATCGAACCCAGGCCTCACGCATGCCAGGCGAGCGCGCTACCGCTGAGCCACATCCCCAGCCCAAAATTACATATAAGAGGTTGTGAGGGGAATGGGAAAATAAACAAGGAGAGTAATGAATTACAGTAGATGGGGTAGAGAGAGAAGATGGGAGGGGAGGGAAGGGGGGATAGTAGGGGATAGGAAAGGTAGCAGAATACAACAATTACTAATTGGGCATTATGTAAAATTGTGGATGTGTAACCGACGTGATTCTGCAATCTGCATTTGGGGTAAAATTGGGAGTTCATAACCCACTTCAATCTAATGTATGAAATATGATATATCAAGAGCTTTGTAATTTTGTGAACAACCAATAAAAAAAAATAAAAAAAATAAAAAAAAGAAAGTCATGCATTACTATATTCTATCAGTCAAATAGGTAAAATCTTACTCAATTCATTAGTATACTGTACTGGAGCATAAACACTGGTAGATATGGATCATACAGGTCCATATTGTAAGATGGTTGCCACACAAAGAAAAGGAAACTAAGAGTTTAGACAACTAGGAGTCAAATTCCAAGTCTCTCTTATAAGCAAGCCCTTCAGAACAGCCAAAAGATGGCCAAGGATGAGCCAATGTAAAGTAGGTAGTGAAGGAGAAGGTGATAGATGTCAGCCATGGTCTTGGGACTAGTCACAGCAGTAGGCACCCTTGCTTATTTCAATAATCCTCTTCTCTTAAAAAGCTGTATACCTTGAATCTGGTGACCATCATGAAGGAGATTCTATGATTGGCCTTAACTTTATCTCTTGGGGAAAAAAATCACAGTAAATTAAAAATAAATTAATAATGTCAAAAATCCATGTGGAAATCAACAAATCCTTTAAAAATTATTTAAATTATAAAAGTACTTTTGCAATGGACATTATGAAATATTAAGAAAGAATAATTGAAGGTACCACATATCATATCTTATAGGATATAGTTAAAAGAACTGTGAGAAATATTGCCTTAATTTCAGTAAATTACAAGATAGATTTAAAATTAGTCAACTAAAATTTAGGATGAAATGGAAGAAATGGCAACAAAGTGGAAAAAAGGTTTTTAAAAAAGGCCATGATATTAATACAAACAAAATAAAGAAAAAAAAATAAATATTGTTAAAAAATAAACAAATTTTGAAAAACATGGAATAGATTAATTTCAGTAATTTTAATAAAAATGAGTTAAGGGACATGTCAACCTTAGAATGCCAAAGAGCAGACATGTATAATAGCTGTATATTTTTACTTAAGTAAAATGTCACAAATAATTCTTGGCTAATATTTTGAAAACATAGATGAAATGAAAAACAATAATAGAAAAGTATGTACTAATAGAATTGATTCAAGGAAAAAACAGAAAATATTAGCATATATATTGCAGCACATTAACTTTCAACCAAAAATATAGTCCCCATCATTAAAGAGACACTATACACAGCCCTCTCCTCCCCTCCCCTCCCCTCCTCTTCCTTCCCCTCCTCTCCTCTCCTCTCTCTCTGATTTCTAACTGGTTTTCAGTGTATTTCTCAGTTTTTGCCATGCTATTTTCAATGCCCAATAAAAGGTCCTTTATTTTCCTTATATTTCTTTTTTTTCCCTTGTATCCACTCTAGTACTTACTGTAGTCATTTCAGTTGATAATTAACTTTGTCCTCCACTGAGTCCATTAGATTCTTCTTAAGCATTCCAATAGTATATAAGTACTTATAAAATATGTAAGGAATTTTATTATTTTTGTTTATTTTTTCCTCCACATTAAACATTATTATCTCAAAGGTTTTGTCAGATAATTGAAATATCTAGATAATATCAATGACTGCTTTTTATGGATAGTTTTTCTCCTCATTTTCCTCACCTGCTTCTTTATATATATCTGAACATTATGGATAATATGTGTGAAGGCTCTAGGTTTAATTTATCAGAATATGAGTTTTGTTCCCGTTGGCATTCAAATTAGTGGCAGATCCCTTGGATCTTTCAAATTTGGTGTTAAACTTTGTTAGGATACATCTATTTTAATTATAAAACTACATCTAGGACGTAGCTTTTGTTCCTAGAGCATAGTTCTCATCCCTGCCGTGTCTTTCTTCTGTGATTTTATTTGGATATATTCTTTTCACTGAAGTCTCTTCTTTCTACCTGGGCCTAAACTTAACTCCATTACCATTCTACTTCTGCAATTTCTATTCATCTTTTAGCATTGTAGTTAGTTATTTTTACTGTTCCATCCGGAATCTCATTCTAAACATGAGCAGCTTAGAAATTGGCAAAGAACTTGAGTGAACAATTATGTGGATTTTAGGGGCCTCTTTCCCATGAAAGACTCCACTTCATTATTTTGCCCCTCTCAAGTCCTAGATATTTCAACAGTCCTAAATTCAAGTTTGTTTTCTCTGCCAAACCGGACTTCTATTCTCTATGTTCTATTTCCTTATGCTAAAAATAGAGAAATTCCTTCAGGTAGAAAGCAGAAATGAGAGTGAGATTCATTTCATATTTTTTTCTTAAAGATTGTAGGTCTAGATTTGTGGCTGTCCAACGTGGGCAGACAGTTGCTTCTATTTCTTTATGTAGAGCCAAGTAAAACTCAAACCAGTTACTACATTAACACCTTCAAAAATACTTATTTCTTTGCATGTGATTATCCTCAAAACCAAAAAATAATCTTTGTTATTAGTGAAATTTAGATAACTACGTTCTTACTAATCATTATATTTTCCCTTCTGTTATTTTCTCTTCTGTGGTATTTTAAAGGTTTTATGGAAGTCATCAGATTAGTGTTTAGTATTTTTTTTCATTGTAAGTATTCAACTCCAAGTTGTCACTTTCATCTCAATGTAGTGACTGAAGTGGACCCTGTGGTATATTACATAGACCTAGGTTCAAGAACACAGGGCTTATTCCCCAGTTGTGAGGAAAGATCCTTGAAGACAAACTGGAACAATCATCTGACATTAGGGAATGACTGGCCAGAGATAATTGCCTTGCCCACATTCACTTTCCCTTCCCAGGACAGCCTGCACCCAGACCTCATTAGTGCAGGGAGATCTAGACCCAGCCTATTCACAGCACTGCTTCTCCCTTTAAAAAAAAATCCTATTTTTCTCCCTCAGGCCTTGATCTCAAGAACCCTCCATAATAAATCCCTCATTGATTGATTTATGTCTTCATGATCTACTTTTCAGGAAACAAATCTGCACGAGTGACCATTATTAAATAAAAGTCCTTACTTACGTTGTACAATTCTTTTATTAGTCAAAAATGAAATTATGTAAGCTTTTATCTTATGATTTGAGCTTCTATATCTTGTTGCAGTGAATATCATCTTTGGAACTAATGTTACTTTTCTATGTTGTCTTCTTCCATTTAGAGTTAATTATTCTGTAATGGTATGTACTAGAAGTTTAATTTTGTTTTTATTTGCATGGTAAATCAATTTGCTAGTCTTGTTTATGAAAATTTCTATCATTTCCCTGAAGTTAGGTGACATATCTTATCAATTAACAAGTAGCCTGCTTCAATTCTTATTCTTCCATTCTTTCAGTCAATTAGTCTATCCTCAAATGAGTACCAAACCAACAGTCTTAGCATGTGCTGCTGTGTTTGTCATAATATCTAATAAAATGCATTTCCTTTTTATACTTTTGGAAAATCATTTTAGTGATTCATGAAAATGTATCTTTCTGTTTAAAATTTGGAATTAATTTGTCATGTTTCTCTCAAAATCTAACTTTGGTGTTGATTGGAATATCAATGAATTTATAAATTCAATTGAGGGCAATTAAAACTCTTCAAATTCTGTTCCTTAGATTCATGAATATATTAGATCTGTCCATTCATTTATCTATGCTTTGATATCTTTTAATAGAATTTTAAAGAGAATTCTATAAACCTCTCAGGCAATTTTTCATAGATTAACTTCTCTGCAATTGACAATTTTTGTTGTTATCACAATGGCATATATTTTCCATTTCATTTTCTATTTACTTATTGCCACTGAAGAGAACTTACTGAATATATTGAAGAATGATTTACTGAGCTGGAAGGTAAGATTAAAGGAGTCTCTCAAAATGAATTAATAGGGAATAAAGAGATAGAAAGAAGGAAATACAGAAGTCAAAATATATGGAGTAATAAAACTTGCAATATCCATCTAGGAACAGAAAAAAAAGATACATATTAGGAGAAAATATTTAAAGAAAAAAATTGCCAATTGTTTCAGTTAATGAATGATGTATAACTTCAGATTAGAAAGACAAAGAACTGAAAAGAGCAATAAGAGGAGGAAAATATTATATTACAGTAACTTTTAAGATTATTGAAGACAAGGGAAAACTCATGATTTTCAAAAAGAAAAATATGATTACAAGGAAATTAAAAACCAATACCTACTTACCATGACAACAGAACCACCAAATTAAAGAAAAATTTTCAATTAAGGTTAAAACTGAATATTTTGCTTTAGCTTTTATATGTGAGAGTAAACATTTGACCCTTGATTTTCTGAGTCTAGTTTATTTCACTTATCATGATATTATCTAGTTTTACCTACTTACCAGCAAAAGCTATAATTTCATTATTCTTTTTGGATAAATAAGCTCCATTGTGTGATATATATCACATTTTCGTAATCCATTGATCTATTGATGAGCATCTGGGCTGGTTCTATAATTGGTGATTGTGAATTGTGCTACTATAAACATAAATGTGACTGTATCAATATAGTATGTTGTTTTAAGTTCTTTGGGATAAATACTAAGGAGTGGAATACATGGATCATATGGTGATCCTCTTTCTAGTTGTTTGAGGAATATCCATTCTGTTTTCCAAAGGGGTTGAACAGATTTGCACTTCCATCAACAATGTATGAGTGTACAGTCTCCCCGACATCCTCGCCAGCATTTATTATTATTTGTATTCTTGATCATTACCATTCTGGCTGGAGTGAGATGAAATCTCAGGCATTTTCCTGATTGCTAGAGATGTTGAGCATTTCTGTGGTCATATATTTACTGACATTTATGTTTCCTCCTCTGAGAAATGCCTGTTAGTTCTTTTACCATTTATTTATTGGGATATACATATACACACACACACATATGAATTAATATACATATATATGAATTCATATATATATATATATAGAGAGAGAGAGAGTTATTTGATTTCTTTTTACATTATGGATATTAATCTCCTGTCAGAGGAGAAGTTGGCAGAGATTTTCTCCCATTTTGTATACTCTCTCCCTCTTCATGTACTTAATCATTTCCTTTGCTGTGCAGAAGCTTTTCAATTTGATGCCATTCAATTATCGACTCTTGGTTTTAATTCTTGAGCTTCTAGGGTCTTGGTTAAGAAGAAAGTGCCTGCATTTATATGTTATTTATATGTTTATGTGTTGACCTTGTTTTCTCTAGCACTCACAAAGTTTCTGGTCTAATTCCTAAGTCTTCATCCATTTTGATTTGACTTTTGTTCAGGGTGAGATGTAAGAATCTAATTTTATTCTTCCACATATGGATATCCAGTATTTCTAGCACTCTTTTTTTAAATGGCAATGTTTTCTCTAACATAGTTTTTGGCACCTTTGTCAAGTATCAGATGCTTTTATCTGTGTGGGTTTTCCTCTGGGTCCTCTGTTCTATTGCATTCGTTCTTCATTTCTATTTTGATGCCAATACCATTATGTCTCTGTAGTATAATTCGAGATCAAGTATTGTTATGCTTCCTGCATTGCTCTTCTTGGTCAGGATTGTTTTTATTCTGGGTCTTGTATTCTTCCAAATGAATTTTAGGATTGTTTGTTCGAGTTCTGTAAAGAATGTCATTGGTATTTTGATGGGGGTTGCATTGTATCTATATATGGCCTTTGTTAGTGTGGCCACTTTGACAATATTAATTTCCTGTATTCAGGAACATAGGAGGTCTTTCCATCTTCTAGTGTCTTCCTCAAAGTTTCTCCCTTCAGTGTTCTGTAATTGTCATTGTAGATATCTTTCACCTCCCTGGTTAATTTAATTCTCAAGTATTTGAATTTTTTTCCAAGATTATTGTGAAAGGAATGGTTTTTCTTATTTCTTTATCAGCAAAATTTTTATTGGAGTATAGGAAAACTATTAACTTATGAGTATTGATGTTCTATGCTGCTACTCACCTGAATTCATTCATCAGATCTAGAAGTCTTCTGGTGGAGTTTTTGGGTTTTCTAGATATAAGATAATGTCACCAGAAAACGGAGTTAGTTTGACTTCTTCTTTGTTCTCATGTACCCTTTAATTTCCTTCTCCTGTCTGATTGCAATGGCTAGAGTTTTGAGATATATATTGAATAGAAGTGGTGAGTGGACATCTTTGTCTTGTTCATGATTTAATACTTTAAATTTTCTCTAGTCAGCACAATATTGGATTTGTATTTGTCATATATACCCTTTAGAACATTAAGGTAAATGCCTTCTACCTATAATTTCTTCAAAATTTTTTTTTAACATGGGTGTTGGATTTTATCAGAAGCCTTTTTTCTGCACCGATTGACATGCTTATATGATTCTTGTTCTAAATTCTATTTAAGAGATGAATTACCCTTATTGATTTGCATATGTTGAACCAACCTTGCATCTCTGGTTGCAAAGATGATGATCTCTAAACTCACTTGACCATGGAGTATTATCTTCATGATGTGTGTCTGAAAATGGTTTGATAATATTTTATTAAGGGCTTTTGCATCTATGTTCATTAGGGGTACTGGTATGCAGTTTTCTTTCCTTGATATGTCTTTGTATGGTTTTAGTGTCAGGGTTATAATGGCTTCCTAGAATGTATTTGGGAGTGCTCCCTCACTTTGAATTTCATGAAATAATTTGAGAAAGACTGGTGTTATTTCTTCTGTAAAGCTCTGGTAGAACTCAGAGGAGAATCCATCTGGTTCAGGGTTTTTTTATTGTTGGAAAGCTTTTAACTGCTGTTTGAATTTCATTACTTGATATTGGTCTGTTTAGGTTTTCTGCATCTTCCTGGTTTAATTTGGGCAATGTCTTCCTGGTTTGGCAATGTCTTCCTGATATTCCAAATTATTGGAGTACAAGTTTTCAAAGTAGTTTCTAATGATCCTCTAAATTTCAGCAGTGCCTATGATGAGATCTCCTTTTTCATCTCTAATTTTTTTAATTTGGGTTCTCTCTCTCTCTCTCTCTCTCTCTCTCTCTCTCTCTCTCATTATTTTGGCTAAGGGATCATGCATCTTATTTTTTTAATCAATAATTTTTTGCATTGATCTTTTGTATCAATTAATTTATCCTCAAATTTATTGCTCATCTTAATTATTTTCTGTCCTGCTAATCTTTTTTTTTTGAGAGAGTGAGAGAGGGAGAGAGAGAGAGAGAGAGAGAGAGAGAATTTTTTAATATTTATTTTTTAGTTATTGGCAGACAAACATCTTTGTTTTGTATGTGGTGCTGAGGATCGAACCTGGGCCGCACGAATGCCAGGCGAGCATACTACTGCTTGAGCCACATCCCCAGCCCCTGTCCTGCTAATCTTGAAATTACTTTGTTCTTCCTTTTCTAAGGCCTTGAGGTGGAGCAAATACTTACTTATTTTTTCATTTATCACTTAATTGTATAATGTTTTCTCTTAGAACTGCTTTCATACTGTCCCAGAGATTTTGACACTCTGTATTTCTGTTTTAACTTTTTCCAAAAATTTCTTGATTTCTCTCTCATTTTTCTATGATCCTTTCTTCATTTAAAAGATTATTGTTCAATCTCCAGGTGTTATGTCATTTATATTATTTTTACTACTGTTGAGTTCTAGTTTCACTCCATTTGATCTGATAAGATGCATGGGATTTCATCATTTTTTTTGTAAGTGCTAAGACTTACATTGTGACCTAAAATATGGTCTACTTTGGGAAAGCGTGCATGAGCTGCTGAGAAGGTAAATCAGCTTTTGGGGGAATGGAATCTTCTGTAGATGTCCATTAGGTCCAATTAATTTTTAATATTTTTTTACATCAGTGATATTCATTAATTATTCGTTTGAATTACTTCTATTTTTGTGATAAGGGTATTTTGAAATATTCTACTATTATTATATTGGAGTCAATTTGGGATTTAATGTCCCGTAGTGTTTTTAAAATGACATTATGGTAATTAATATCTGGAGCATATTCATTTACTATTGCTATATCTTCTTTTAGATTTTTTTTTACATAATTTAATGGCCTTCTGTGTCTCTTCTGACTTATTCTTGCATGAAATATGCTTTGTCAGATACAAAAGTAAGTGTTTCTGATTGTTTTGGGACTTCATTTGAGAAATATATGTGTGTATATTTATATAACCTTTCTTTTTATCCTGTTGGTGTATTTGCTTATGAGATGAATATCTTGCAAACAGCATATAGATTGATATTACTATTTTATTTACTCTGCTAATCTATATATTTTAATTGGGAGTTGAGACCACTTGCATTCAGTGTTTTTATAGATAAATATTTAATACTTCTTGTTATTTTTGTTTGTTTGCTATATTTAATTCTGATTTTATTTTTATTTATCTTCTTACTCTTTTAGTAATTTTCATCTATTTGGGAGCTTTGGGGTTTGTTTTGGGGTTTCTAGATAATTTCTTTTGTGATCTGGACTATTTTGTCTGCTATATGCCTCCTGTATGCTAACATCTACCTGATTTTTAATGTGAGGAGATTTTTCCATTTCTATCTTATTAAAAATGTTCTTGATGACTTTAGTCTACATCTCCATGTTCTCATCTACTCCAGTGACCCAAGGTTTGCTCACGTAATGCTGTTCCAGACTTATTGTATATTTTGCTCAGGGTCCTCTTTTTTCTTTATTCCATATTGAGTAGTCAAGTTCATATATCCTGTTGTCAAGACCTGACACTCTATCTTTGATGCCCAAAGGTATGTTTTCTGCACAATTTAAACTGTTAGTGATATTTTCAAGTTAATTTTTAATTTGATTCTTTTTGTCTTTCGTGATTGGTTTCATTTCAGTATTTCTATTTCTTTAATCTCTTTTATTTGCTCTCTTAATTCATTGCTTAGATCTTATTTTAACCCATTAAAATTTCTTTTTTTTCCTACAGAGGATTTAACCCAAGAGTGCTTTACCACTAAGCCACATCGCCAGCCCTTTGTGTGTTTTATTCTGACACAGGGTCTTGATAAGTTGTATAGGGCCTCACTAAGTCATTGAGGCTGGCTTTGAGTTTGTGATCCTCCTGCCTCAGCCTCCCAAGTTGCTAAGAAGCATGCACCACCATGCCCATCTTCACTGAATATTTTACTAATTAGTTTACTACTTAGTTTTTTAGAGTCTTTCTCTGACATTTCACCCACTTCCATATAAGTGAGATCCTTTGTTGGGGATTGTGAATTGGGGGAAATACTTGTTTGCCTGTTTTCTCATGCTTTTTAAGGTCTTGAACTTGTGCATCTGTTAAGATTGATTTCCCTTTCTGTGTTATATGTGTCCTTTTGTGTGATGTTATCTTTGTTGTTGTTGTTCTGGGAATTCTCCAGTTTTTGATGTATGAGTAGGAGGGACCTGGTTGTTGGTTTGGGGTTTTTGTGTACTCCTGTAACTACAATGATGCAGAGTTCTAAATTGAAAGTTCCAAAAGTTCACGTTTAGTCTTGACTGAACTTTAAGCACTATTAGTGTGTATTTGATATTTGATCTACACCCACTATTGCTGTGGGGATGCTGGTCTCTGCAGGACATCTGGATATTGAGGGTATCTGGTAAAATCCACTTTTAGGGCACAGAGACTAAAAATCCACAGATTTCACATTCACTGCTATAAATATGAATTTAGGTATCAGCCCTAAAGTACAGATGCTCCTGTGTGGTCCCTAAAGGTGTATTCCCAATAGTTCTTTTGAGCACCAGCAACAAAAGGATATCTCTCCTCTTAGTGTCTGGAGCCTGTGTGGTTCACAGACAATTTTCTTTGTGCCTATGTCAATCACTCTGATTCAGGAACATTCTGGGAATCATAATAGGTGACTGCTGGCAACTTCCTTGATAAGTTACTGATCTCCTGTCTCTGCTCACCACTGTGCAGCACTTATAGATGGCCCATGTTGCATGGATACCAGTTTCCATGTCTGTCATAATTTTCTGTATCAAGAAACATTTTCCACCCCAATAGTCCTATTTCTTGCTGAACTACATGCTCATGGAATGAGCAATTTTCAATTGGCTTTCACTGAACCACTTCCCCCACCAACTCTGTGTCTATAAGTATCAGCATTACTCTGTAATGTAAAGGTTCCCTTAAGGCAATTTTTTCTTTAATTTTTAAATTTCTTTATCTGCTCTCAGTGTTATCTTATCACTCTCCCTGAATCCTGCTTCCCCTCAGATGCCACAGCTACCATTGCTGGTAACCAAATTTGTGCATCTCTAATATATTTTATTTATTATATTATGTTCAAACTTTCTGACTTTATGTATCCCTATGGTTTCTTTTATATTCAATATTAACTTTATTAAGTTTCTTTAGTTGTCCACCTTACTGTGGAGCAATGTCCCTGCTTTGTAAGTGTGGTGCTGAAGAATGTTAGGAAGTGTATCAGTCCTCTGAATCACCATCTTCTCTCTTCCTGACATTCTTTTCTAATAGTAAAAAATTGAAAGCTGGGGTTAATTTTGCACTCAAAAGGTCTTCTTCATTGATACTATTTACAATTCAAGTGCTCAATAGCTACACATGATTCATGGTTACCATATTGGATAGCACAGTTCTGGAAAACATATTGATCAATATGATGCATTGATTAATCCATAAATATGATGAGAGCAACACCAACATTTAGTAGCTTTTAGGATGTGCTAAAACAAACACATTGTATGGATTATTTGATTTAATAAGTTTATGGAGTTAACCCATAAATGCTACCAGCAACCCCATGAGCCCTTGGTTGACTCAGACTCTTAGCTTGAATCATGTGCTCCATTCAAATGAAATGTTAAAGCTAATGGTACTGGAATTTTCTTTATTCAGATAATATCTCTGGCTGGCATTTACTCTATGTCCCAGGGTCTATGTTTTCAACAATGGTGTCTTCATGATGGGCTAAGAATGGAACAGACTTCTTTCTGCACAGGGTGATTGTTTTCAAGTTTTGTCATGTTGATATAAACAAGCATAGAACCTGTTTTCTGAATGTAAAACTACTTTGTCATTTCTGAAATCCAGGCTTTATGGATAGTGTAAAGCTGTTAAATATGCATTTAACTGTGCACATTTCAGAGTGTTTTATTTTGAGGTGAGAGTTTTGCTATAGTTTATGGCAGATATTTTCCTATTTAGACTTCAGGACTATATTGAGACCTACAGATCAATGTGACCCCTCCCCTCTGGCCCCACTCCCATATCTTCATTTCTTGATATTCAAAAAAGTTCATGATTTTTAAGTTAAATGTGATATTATTCAGTAGAAAATGTGTTTTTTCCTTTTTAACTTATGACAAATTTGATGTAATATTTTAAAACTCTAGAAAGAAAGATGGTAATACAAAAACATAGGGAAATTGTAGTGAAATAATTAAAAAGCACCTCCAAAAATAAATTTATGAAGTTAATTCTGATATTACTTATACTAGCTTCATTATATGGTCAAGAAACTTGAGATTCCTATCCCTATGGACCACAAGAAGGACAGAGCAGGAAATAGATCTCTGTAGACTGCTTAATTAATCTACACTTTTAATTATTTTGTATTGATTTTGTTCAGATGTTAGTGAGCTGTATGACAATGGATTATGAAACAGTAAAGATGGGAACCAATTTGAGAAATATATTTAAATAATCAAAGCACCAGGACTTGGGAATGGTTTACTGAGGGAGGTTGATTGTCAGGAAAATCAAGGCTATGCCTAGATTTTTGACTTTTGCAAAACGTAAGATTGTGTGAATGTTGCTGAGACAAGGAACACTGGAGAGAGTCAAGTTTTGAGAATAGGTTCTAAATATTCTAAACTCAGATTCTGAACATTTGTGTCTTCATTTTAGTTACATTAAGATTCTGTTAAAAAGTATGGTTTTAAAATGGCCTTCACTTTTACTGTTAGAGTGACCAGCAGAGAGAAGAAGAAAAATAGTGCATTGAGATAAAAATCAAGATAAAAATATTAGAATTTTTCTTCCTTGTGAGTAGGAAGAAAAAATTACATAAGAAAATAATTTTTAATTTATTTGGATACAAAGTGTTTCCTGGATAAATAACACATCAAATTTTTGAGAAAAAAATATAGAAGTTGGAATTGTTAACTACTCTAAAATTTAGGAAATAAAAATTCAATGAATATATCAATGAATGGATAAAAATAATACTATCAAATACTTATCTACCCTATTACATCTTCACAGCTGAGTTCTAGCGTGAAAACATTGTAGCATCATGAGGCTCAACAAAAACTCTTTGTCGTATTTATGATTTATTTGAATGGCAACACTTGTTAAACACTATGGATTAGGTTTAGGGATACCAGTACATCCTACTGTTGTTAAAAATACGATTTTCAAGCCTTTCTGCCATTTCTTCAGCCTGGTTAGTTCATTTTAATTAAATACCTTTGTGATTCATTGCTCAATAAATTTTAATCTCTCAATAATGAGACTGAATTGTAATCTTCACATTCATCTCCTGTATCTGAGAACAGCTAAGGGAAAACATTTGGGAGAGAGAACTTGATGAATTTCTCAATGGTTAAACGTTTTGAAATAGCTGCTGTAGGGAATATCATAGGAAGGTTACACAGTATGGTTAAGCGGATTGTGCTCAGGGTTTGAATGTACACAAAAGAAGAAAGAGAAGGGAATTCTCAACTAAACATGAGCTTCAATATTTAAAGAGTAAAATGAAGAAAGGTCTCTAAACTGTGACAGGATATGACAGAAACTTATAGGTTTTGAAATTCCCTTTATGTTCTCCATGGGTATAATATTAAGGTATTTCAGAAAAATCAAATAAAATCTTTCCTTCTCTGGCAAAAGTTGACCACAGATGTGTCTGTTCTAGGGTACTATTTCATTATGATCATTCATGACCAGAGAATTCTGCTTGGCACTTTTAGCCTTCATTTTACCTTTTCTTGTCAGGTACATTCCTTACTTCTTAGGGCAGCAATCTTTGTACTTAAAATCGGTCCAAAATGAGTGATAAGTTGTGGACAATGAGGCATCGTGGATACATGGTCCTCACTCCTTTCCTATATGATGACACAACCTTCTAGGCCTTCTGCAGAATCTCAGTACATTTTGCCATAATGGTTTAAGATGCTAAAATTATCAAATGGGTGCTTCGTAGAACTAGTTGTGAACAGACGGAGCAAGACCTCACAAAAGCCTCTCTGTAATAACTTGGTTAAGAAATAAGTAGTGTTTGAACCTAGTGGTGGTAGATAAATTAAAAATATAAGTTCATTTTACAAAGTTGTTAGGAGAATAATTGGAAATCCTTTATTTTAACATAGACATTAGGGATAAGAAAGAAGTCAAAGGTGTATGATCAGGACTTAATAGGTGGTAATGATGGCATTATTGTAGCAGGAGACTCTGGAGTAAAGTGCATAAAAGAGTGTTGAGTAACATAAAGGGTTTTAGTCACTTCAATGTTGACTCTCTGTGCTCCTCACTCAGGTTTAACTTTTGTGCTTCAAAGATACGAACAGGTAGGATAATTTTTTGTTGTAATGTGGGTACCCTGAATTTACTTATGTTTACCACCATAGCAGTGGGAGAAATCGCAGTCATGGGCAGTATCCAAGATGTGCTAAACTTCTAGTTTGTATGTCTTCCTTTTTACCATCACCTACATTCTTCCCTACCTGATCTCACTTTCTGATGTCTTGCAAACCTTTCAACTCTGCCAGGATAGGAAAACTGTATATGGTTTTCTTTTAACCCTATGTCTTATACTGAATATGTATCTAAAATCTCCTACTATCTCAGTGATTAAGACATATTTTCCATTAACAGAGAAATTCATTTATATGGGTCCAATCCAATTAATTTTTATCACAGAATCTAACAGGAAAATATCCCTGAGCACACAGAACTCCTTTCATGGAACTTATCTGTTCCCATGCTATTTCATAATTCTTTCTAAATATTTTATCTTCCCATATACAGAAACCCCCTACTATCTCTTTTCACTTCCTACTCTCATGGTCACTAACTGTATTCCAACACCTGTAGTAATATTTAGCCAGTGTTTAAAATGTCAGAGTGAAATTAGAGAAGAAATGTCAAGGATACAGTTTTGGGGCTTTTTTGCATAATAATGTTAGGCTTTTGAGAAAACAGTGGACAGAGAAGAGATAAGCATACAGAGCATTAAAAAAAAAGTCAAGAATGAATCTTGGAGAATATTCATATTTTCAGGCAGTGAGGAAGACCAGGTATAGAGGAGAGAAGCAAGCAGGAACAGTATCAAAGATATACTAGAATGACAAACATGTTCCTATGTCAAGTAAAAAATGAGTACTTCAAAAATGTGGTGAAGGTCTGTAGCCCAGGAGGTCAAGGGTGGAGGATTACAAGTTCAAAGCCAGCTTCAACTTAGTGGGACCCTGTCTCTAAATAAAATATTTTAAAAGGCTGGGGATGTGTCTCTGCAGTTTAGCACCTCTGAATTCAAGCTCTAGTATCACAATATATCATTGATAAATTTTGATTAAAAAAAAAGACTACTGATAAACTCTCAGAGTGTTGTGGGAGAAAACCTCATTGAAAACCTCATAAGGGGACTGGAGATGTGGCTCAAGCGGTAGCACGCTCATCTGGCATGCGTGCCGCCCGGGTTCGATCCTCAGCACCACATACAAACAAAGATGTTGTGTCCGCCAAATACTAAAAAATAAATATTAAAAATTCCCTCTCTCTCACTCTCTCTTTAAAAAAAAAAGAAAACCTCATAGGTTTAGGGATGAATGGTTTTTAAATAGAGGACTCTGTTTGATATTGTGTAAAAACTCATAGATTAGTGGTAGAAACCTCATAGACCTCACTAATATCCTCTTTTATCACACAGGATAATTTTATACTCTTTATCCAATAACAAGAACCTAAGCTCTATTTTATTATTATGAATATATTCTATAAATGAAGACAAGCTATTTTAACTACCTCTATTTTCTTATCTAAACTTCTCTGATAATTACTAATTGAAGTGAAATACAACTAGAATTGTATTTATATACAAGTGAAAGAAAAGGCATCAGTTCCCATGTGGTAATTATTTAAATTGTTTTCATTAAATTTAAAAGTAAATATGATTTTATGATATAATGATATTTTGGTTAACTGATGAAATATCCTTAATAAGATGGTAAAAGCACACTTTTTATTTTAGAAAATATTTTTTATTCATTCATGGTTTATTTTCAAAATTCTCATGATACTCAGGGAAGATATATTTCATACATACAAGGATCTCATAGTTGAAATATGTAGTCAGGCAGGGTAATATACATTTTTGCTAGAAGAATAAACTTGTCTCTTTTTCTGAGGCTATGGGATGACTATAAATATTCTCACATGGGCTCTGTTCTACCTTCAATAAGTGGTGGGAGAATGACTTATTTAAAAAATGTATCAGCCTTATTGTAAAAATAGAGTAATTCTTAAGCTTTTGCTAGAACTCTGCTGCCAGAAATAGCCATTAAAGGCTAATGGTTCTGCTCCTTGAAAGAGTAAATTCATGAGTCTTACATTTCCTATGCACAGAAAAGAATCTGGGAGTTGGTTAGAAACAGGAGAATGTACTATATGAGTCATGATATAACTATATTATTCAACATTATAATAATATTATTTTATCCACCATGAACAGAGTATTCAAAGCAGGTTACATATAGTTTTGAGGATGTATATTTTAAAAAAAAATATAACTGTAGTGCATTACAACAGGTTTAATATTTGTTCTCAGATGGTGTGTATATCCACAAATGTGGATTTATGTAATACATAAGTACACGTAGGAGTGTGAGCATGTACATATGTGTTTGGTAGAATGCTTTGTGATCAGAAAGAATGAGAAGACATGTTCCATTCTCTGAGGCACCCTGGACTGCCAATGACCACCCTAGAACCTCCTTTTGAAGTTTACCAGATACCAAGCTAAATATTATTATACACTTATTTTACAATTATCTACTCATTTTATGAGGCCAATATCATCACAAAAATCTCAGATACATAACAAGAAAAGAAAACTGTAGGTCAATATTTTAGTGAATATAAATGTAAAAATACTCAACAAAATACTAGCAAAGTGAATCCAGCACATATAAAAATGATTATTGATTCTGACCAACTGATAAATATCTCAGGAAAGCAAGGCTGATTCAATATGATAAAATGAATAAAATAAATCAATGTAATACACCATAGTTAGAGAAAAAGAAGAGAAAAAACACATGATTTTCTCAATAAATCCAGAAAAATATCCTTTGAAAAAAGTCAAAACTCATTGTGTTAAAAACACTCATTACTCAAAGGATGTAAGGAAGTCCTTTCAACTTCATAAACAGTTTAGCTTTTTCACTGCTAGGACCAAAAGAACTGACAAAAAGAATTTTAGAGGATAAAAAGGTTTTGGGGGGCTCACAGTTTCAGATTCTCAGTCCACAGATGGCCTACTTTGTTGCTCTGGGGTACAGGTGAGAAGCAGCTCATGGCAGAAGAATGTGGCAGAGGAAAGTATACCAGGAAGTAGAGAAAGAGAGAATACTCTCATCAACAACAAAATATATACCCGAAGGCATGCCCTAAGTGACCCTCCTCCTCCAGCCACACCCTACCTGCCTACAGTTACCACCTAGTTAATCCTATTAGTGGATTTATGCACAATTGTCATCTATGAAATATCTATAACATAATGCTTAAGAGTGAAAACTGAAAAATATTTCTGCTCATATCAGAAATAAAAGTTTTTCAGCCTTTCTATTTCATAATACTACAGTTCCTAGCCAGAGAAATTGAGGTAAGAAAAATAAATGAATAAAATGTACTTAGAAAGGAGGAAATGAAACTGCTGTTACTATTAATTAAAAGTAAAATTAATGTCTACTAGTATATAACATGATCTTATATATAGGAGATTCTAAGGAATTCAATATGTATATATACATATGTACACTGAGAAAAATATGTGTGTGAGTTTGTGTGTGTGTGTGTGTGTGTGTGTGTGTGTGTGTTTTATGAAGAGAGAGAGCTAATAAACTGGATTAGCGAGATGGTAGGATACAAGATCAAGGTAGAAAATTTAATTGTGTTTCTGTACACTAGCAATGACTAATCCAAATGGATATTGAGAAAACAATTCCATTTACAATAGCATCAAAGTGAATAAAATACTTAGAAATAAATTGAATGAAATAAGTACAAGACTTGTACAATGAACACTATAAAATATTGAAAGAAATTAAAGAACTAAATAAATGGAAACATACTTTTTCCATGGTTTGGAAGATTTAATATTGTTAAGACTTAATATTGATCTATAGATTTAATATAATCTCTTTCAAAGTTATATTTGCCTTTTTTGTAGAAATGAATTAGTTAACCTTAAATTCACCCAGAAATACAAGAAATCCAGAGTAGACAAAGAAAACTTGAAAAAGAAATTTACATTGGCTCCTAATTTCAAAATGTAGTATTGTATAAAATTATAATAATAAGACTACATGATATTGGCATAAAAATTTATGCACCATTGGAATATAATTTAGAGTACAGAAACATGCCCTTACATTTATAGTCCATTAATTTTCAACAAAGTTAACTGGGACAATTCAATGGTCATTAGGGAAATGTAAATCCAAACCACAAGGAGATAATGCTCCACACCATCAGAGATGGCTATAAATGAATAGCAACAAGTGTTGGCAAGGGGACAAATTGAAACCTTCATACATGGTAGTGGGAAAGTAAAATTGTGCATCCATTTGGAAAAAGAGTCTGACAATTATTCAGAAACTTAAAGAGTTACTATATAGCCCAACAATTTCATTCCAAAGCACATACACAAAAGTATTGAAAACATGTGCCCACATTAAAAAAATGTTATGCCGGGCACGCTTACATTCCCAGTGGCTCGGAAAGCTGAGGCAGGAGGGTTTCAAGTTTAAAGCCAGCCTCAGCAAAAGCAAGGTTCTAAGCAACTCAGAGAGATCTGGTTTCTAAATAAAATACAAAATAGGGCTGGGGATGGGGCTCAGTGGTTGAGTACCACTGAGTTCAATCCCCAGTACCTCTACAGAAAAAGTTGCATCAATATTCATAGCAACATTATTCATAATAACCCTAATGTAAATGCAACCCTATGTCTACCAAGTGATGAATGGATTAAACATAAAAGTGGTATATCTATACAATGGAATTTGGTCGTAAAATATTTGATAATAAAAATGAAGTACTGATACATGCTATGCCATAATAATTCTTGAAAACACTCTGCTATATAAAAGAAGAAGGCATAAAAGATCACATGTTGTCTGATTACATTTATCTCTAGTGCCCAGAATCTGAAAATCTATAGTGGCAGTAGCTGGGGAGGACTGGTTGGGGAGGGAATGCAGACTGGCTGCTAATGGATATGGGGTTTCTACTGCAATGATGAAATTATACTGGAATTAGATAATGGCAATAGTTGCACAACTTCATTAAATAATAAAAAATGCTGAATGATATACATTAAAATATTGATTTTTATAGTATGTGAATTATGTCTCAATGTAAAAATTATATTAGTACTGATTTTGGACTTAAGTATGACAGTAGAGAAGTTGAAGGAAGATTGTATTTTGCTATTATGATATCTAAAAAGTTTATTTTTTAAATAATGAGAAGGTATTTATTGTTACTGTTTCATTTACTAAAGTTCTCAGCAGCCAACTTCCCACTTCTGGGAACAAATAAGTAATTTAAGGAAGATATTTGAGAGTTGAAGAAACTTTTTAGAAGATTAGAAAGATGATTTTAGACCCTTTACCTTCATTATAAAAGCCTTATCTAGGAGAGAGGATACATAATACCTGATGTGTGTAGATGGCTACAAACAGCTCTAAAGGAACTCAAATATATAGGTTTTATTTTTGGAGGGTGGGGTACTGAGTATTGAGCTTAGGGGCACTCAATCACTTAGCCACATCTACAGCTGTATTTGTATTTTATTTAGAGACAGGGTCTCACCAAGTTGCTTAGTGCTCCGCTGTTGTGGAGGCTGGCTTTGAACACAAAATCCTCCTGCCTCAGCTTCCTGAGCCGCTGGGATTACAGGCATGTGTCTCTGCGTGCAGCCTCAAATATTATTTTCTGCTCGTACAAAAGGTGTTGGCTCTGATCAGTTGGTAGATACCATGAAGGTATTTTGAACAAGGATGGGAAGGACATGGACTGGCTCTTTGTAGCCCTTTAAAATTCTGAAGTTGAAACCAATCACAATGTGATGGTGTTTGTAGATAAGCCTTAGTTCATGAGAGTGGAGTCTCTCCTCAACTGATTAGCTCCCTTATAAAAAGAGACATGACCCCCACTTTCTTGTTTTTAAATATTTTTTTAGTTGTAGTTGGACATAATACTTTTATTTTATATATTTATTTCTATGTGGTGCTTAGGATCGAACCCAGTGCCTTACACGCGCTAGGTGAGTACTCTATCTCTGAGCCACACACCCCCCCCATATTTTCTTTCTCTCCACCATGCATGAATATATGAGGATATGGTCATCTATAAAGCAGGAAATATTCCCTCAACAGAATCTGCTGCTATCTTGATCTTATATTTTTAAGCCTCTAGAACTCTAAGAAATAAATTCTTGCTGTATATGCTATATAAATTCGACCTAGTATATGCTATTCTCTTATAGTGGCCTGAAATGGGTAAAACAGAAAAAGAAGGAGAAATGGAGGTGACAGTGAAAGGGTACTCAGGCGTAAGAAAGCAAGAAGTCTTTTTTTTTTAAATTTTTACACAGCTTCCCCTTTTGCAGGTTGTTAACAGTTTGCAATTTCGCAGAAATGTCTGTGTAGTCTGTGTCTTATTCTTTTTTAAATCTAGCAGATTGAAAAGCATGAATTATATATAAGAATTTACAGCAAACAGAACATTTTTCCCTCACATTATATAAATGTGAGCATATGTAGGATTTGAGGGGTGAGATGTCAGTTTTGATGGCTAATATTCTATTCTGTTATACAGAGTTCTAGGAGCAATACAGTAACTGCTCTATTTCGCTAATCTTAGCCTTGCTTTATGTAGCTTTTGTGTCCAATTTATTACCTTAATGTTGGTTTAGTGCAGATATAATATTTACAATTAATAAGCACCAAGAATGCCTTAATAACTACACATTCCTAAAACCTTTGGGGGAGAGAGTGAGAACAGATAAAGGAGGTATGAGATGCCATACTGCATTCCAATAGAAGGCATTGTCACTCCAGGGATTATTGCTAAGTAGAGAGATTACAATATTTATTCATGGTTTTGTATTAAAGAAAAGCAGAATGATTATGAGGAAAAGCTTTTATTTACAAAATTTTCTCAGCTTACTTATGAAAATCTTCTGACTTTTTAACATTAGTATTTATATGAATACAAAAATTTAAGCTCATTAAAGATGTTCAACCTTATAATCTTTTAATGTTTTATTGAATCCAAATGTAGAAGACACTACTCATTTTTTTTAGAGGTGACAGACATGTTTATTACCTGAGGATGTTAATGGTAACATGAATGTATGCATATGCCCAAATTAATCAAATTGCTCATATGCATTACTTACAGGCATTTTTAAAAACCTGTTATTCTCAGTCTGTGTGGAGTAATAGAACACAGTAAGTAGTTCCCATGTGCTGAGCATTATGCTAAGCGAAGCAAGGCACTTTGCATGGGTTAATTTATATAACGTTCAAATAGAAAAGAACTATTTTCATGTCCATGATGAAGAGGTCAAACTAGGAAAATTGCTGAAAAACATGAGCCATGAGTTTGAACCCAGGTCTGCTTCAGACTCACTGCTGAGAGAAGCCTTGGCACTGGCTGGATTATATGTGAAATGCTAGTTTGCCACTGGTTCCGAAACTGTAGGAATTTCCTTCTGGAGGTTGTGTATGAAACTCTCAACTTCATTTAGGAAAATGTTGGCACTTACCCTTAGATCTGTAGCCTTTGTGTATCCATGAACCATATGGATGGATAAAGGAAATGTAAATATACACAATGGAATTTTATTCAGCCACAAAGAATAATAAAATTGGAATAAGGAAAATGGGCTGGAACTTGATAGCATTATGTTAAGCAAAATAAGCCAAACTCAGAAAGTCATGGGTCATATGATTTCTCTCATATGCAGAAGGTAGAGAGGGAAAAAAAATTAAAAAAAAGGAAGTAAGTATCTCATGAAAATAGAAGGGAGATCAGTAAGGAAGAGGAAGGGGACTACTGGAAGAAACGAGAGGGGAAGAAAGGGAACATACTGGGGAATGAAACTGACCAACTTATGTGCATGTATAAATATACAACCACAAATCCCATTATTATATATAATTATAAAGTGCCATTTAGCACATTTTGCAGTGGGGGAATACTAGGGATTTAACCCAGGATTGATATACTACTGAGTCACATCCCCAGCTCTTTCTATTTTTTTTTTTTTTTTTTTTGTGATCTAGTCTCACTAAGTTGCTTAGGGCCTTGCTAAAAACTCCTGAGACTGGCTTTAATATTGGGATCCTCCTGTCTCAGCCTCCAAATTGCTGGGATTACAGGTGTGTGCCCGCATGCACACTGCACCATATTTTTTAAAAGCTCACATTTAAAAAATACTACATATGTTCATGTAACTACATATGTCCTTTGTTCTAATAAGAGAAACAATTGATTTTGGTTCCAAGACCACACATAAAAATCAATAACCTAAGTAAGGGTTTTTCCAGAGACTTATGCCTTTGGTTCTTGATATACGGCCCTTCTTCTTGCATTTGTCTTATTCTTTGCCCATGGGTGTTATGTCCTGGCTCATAAAGTAAGCTGTCGCCCTCTGTATCTGCCCTCCTTTCTTTCTGTTACCTATTTCCTGCTTGTGATGCCTCTCATTTTCAGACCTTTTATCCACCTGGGGTCCACCCTAATGTGATGCTTGATGTTTTTCCATATTATTAGTTAATTTCCTTAAACATCATCTACTAAACCATTTGTCTTTTCCTCTTTTAAATCACAAGTCATTTGTATACAGAAGTCCATCGTGGAGTTTTCTACAATTTGCCTTTTTCTGACCTAATATTGCACAAATTTTCTTACAGTGCCCTTTTAGTGTGTGTTAATATCTGATAAGTCAAGTGCACCCTCTTAACTCTTTTTAAAAAAAAAGAAAAGAAAAAAAACTTCACATAGCTTTTTAAATTTTATTTATTTACTTATTTTTATTTCCTACATACATGACAATAGTGCAATGCATTACAATCATAAATCACATAGCTATCTTAGGACCATTATTTCTCCAAATGATTTTGAATAGACTGAATGACATCTTATTTTTTTCAATGTACAGAACAACTTTAATTATTTAGGAATTGACTGGTTCTTGGAGTCATGATAGAAGTCACGCAGAAAACCATGCTGCCTGAGTCTTCAAGAGAGAGGGAGATTTTACTTTCTTAATTTCTTGAGCATTTGCTGGTCATTTAAAATTCTAAATTTCCTCTTGCACAGCCCATAAATTCTATGTTTTTCTAGTGTTTGACAATTTCATTGAATTTTTCAAAATTATTACACTCTAACTTTAGAAATTTCCATGTATTTCCTGCTTTTAGTTATTTATTTTACTTACTTGCACTTCATAGTTCTTTTCTTTTTTCATTTCGACAGTTGTCTATCCATAATATTAATTCTTTCAAAGAATCAGCTTTTGGGTGTGTTAACCTTCTACAGGGATTACTGCTGTTATGCTTGTTCTTTAATTCATCAATTTCTGACAATTTATTTCCATCATTCCTATTTCTTTTAACTTATTCTTTTAGTTTCCTCTAACTTATTGATTGAATGCTTAGCTCTTGTTATCACCATATATTAAATATCATTCATGTTTTATATCAATGTTATTGATTCCAAGTAACTCTCAATTTTCATTCATTACTTTCTTAGAGCCAAGGTTATTCTTAAAATATAATTTAAGAACCTATGAACCCTTTAAGTTGTTAAAAATGATTTCTAATTTTATCACACAAAATAATCTGTATTATATTAAGTTGAATGAAATTTTCTTTGGGATCTATGCTATTGTTTATTTTTGTGTTTTTTTATGGGTGGTATTGAAATAGTTCCTAATTGGTCTCTCAACAAACACTCTGGATAAAATCTAGCCTGTTTCTGTATAGCAGAATTTTAATGTTTATAAAAAAATATTGTCTTCTTACACAGAGATCTATACTTAACATCAGCACCATCCTGACCCTAGCTCTCCTCTGTCTGAATTTCTGCATTGGCTTCCTATTATTTTGAGGATCAAGAGCACATCTTACACATGGCTTCAAGCCTGTTCCACTTCTGCAGCACTGAACCATGTCTCTTTCATGCTCAGTACTTCAGAAACAACCCATTTTAGCTCAATTTCCCAAGACTTACTCCTTACACAAGGCCTTTGCACCTGTTTCTTACACTGCAAAGAGATTGTCTTTCCAGTTGCACAATTAACTCATGCCTGTTGCTCAGATCTCCATTCTGTCCTATTTTCATGAATGCCTTTTATGACTTCATGGCTAGTTAAGATCATCTTCACATATCTATCAAAATTGTCTTTTCCTCTTAGGGTAATTTCCTCATATCACTAGAGACTGTTTAAAATTACTTTGTCCAAGAGCATACTATTCTATCACATAGATGGACCTTGTGAAATTAAGCATTTCCCTTCCCACCTTTTGTACTCTCTATGTATACTATAATTAAAGTACGTTCTTGATAGAAAGACACTTATACAACTGTTTATGAACATAGCTTCCAGGGATTCATTATCTAGGTTCTCATTCTATACTCAGGCATATCTCAAATATGTGATGTTAGTCATGTGACTTACCGAGCTGTACCTGAGTTGTGTTCATTCTTTTTTTTTTTTTTAACTGCAGAGTAATATTATATTGTTTGAGCTATCAAAGTTGAATGCATAGTCACTTGGCATCTCATAATCAGGAGCTGTTTTGACCAGGTGCTAGTAGTAAATGGTGTGTGTGCCTGTGTGCTGCAGTCCAGCTGCAGTAAAATGACCAGGGGGTGACGAACAACATTGATACAGCAGGAGTAGGAGCCGTTTATTATAGGACAGAAGGGGCATTTATACATTCCACACAGCTTATCTAATTAACACAAACTAGATACAGCAGTCAACCAATAAGGAATCTCCACACGTAATGGCCCTGGCCCACTGGTGTTACTTCACAAACCACTCCCTCTGGCAAAATGCCAGGTGCCATCCTGACTTGTTTACAGACTCTAACAATTCCCCCTTTTGTTTAATTTAAATAACGAACATAGTGGTTTTTACACAAACAACATAAATAACCTGCTACAAACAGAAAGGGAGGATACAAAATGCCACAACAACAAGCCAATTGATGGCTCCATGTAAGAAGCCCTTGGAAAAATTATACCAGCAATGACACCGTTTGCAAAGATACAATTTGTTGTAGATTACAGTTTGTTGTCTCAGTCCAGGTAAAGCAGTGTCTCAATAGATTAACTCACAGTCCAGGTAAATCACAGTCCAGGTAAGTTCTGCAGGCAGCTAGCTTAAATCACAGTCCAGGTACATTCTGCAGGTAGCTAGCTTGATCTGAAGTCTCATCCAGTTCTCAGCAACACTGGAAATCCTTCCACCCTCATCCTCACCAGCACTGGGATGAAGGCAGGAACTCTGGCAATGATGCTAAAGAAAATCCTGTAGCATTGCACTAAGAAAACAACCTTCTGAACAATTTAGTACATTATCTCAAGGTTTTTTTACATTTGAAATAAGCCTTAATAGTGCTCATTACTCATTAGCATCCAGGTGTGGGAGAACCATTGTAGTTACTGGCCTTGGAAATGATCAAACTTCAGGGTTTCAGGCCGGCTTCCACCTGCAGCGTCCTGTCCCAGGGTAGCCCCAGATGGCCCCAGAGAGAGTCCGGGGAGTGTTGGGACTCAAACTGCCACTGGACACAGGGAGCAAGAGCCTGCGAGACTGTGCTTCCAGGTCAGGTTTGGATTTGTGCTCTCGCAGTAGCATCCTGCTGCCCGGGCAGGGGAGCGGGGAAGAGCCGGCTGCCATCACTTGGAAAGTCCCAGCTGCACCATGCCACCACGCCGATTCACCCACCCTCTGGTAATGAAAAGTATTCAGTAATAGCATTTTGTTGCAACTTTTTTCCTGATAATCCTTCCTGCTCTGAACTTTCTTCTTTCTGACTAGAGTTCCTGGGCTTCCATCAACACATGTCCTAACTCTTCTTGGTTCCACTGGGGTGCCTGTTTCCCTTATCAATTTACTTCTCACCCCTTCCATATTTTCATCACAAAGACAATACAATACACTGAGACAAAACAAGACACAAACATACTGCATTAATCTTCTCCATTTTCTCAAAATGGCCATTTTTCCTCTCGCCCTATCTAGGGATGAGCAGATTTGCTCCCGTCCTATCTAGGGACAGGCAGCTTTTTTTCGTCACTTACCCCTGAGGGTCCTGGGGCTCCCTGTATGGGCCACCATCTGCCGCAGTCCTGCTGCAGCAAAATAACCGGGGGGGGGGGGGGTGCAGTCTGGCTGCAGAAAAATAACGAGGGGGGGGGGTGACGAGGAACTTGTGTAGATTGATACAGCAGGAGTGGGAGCCATTTATTGTAGGACAGGAGGGTCATATATACATTCCACACACAGCTTATCTTAATTTAACATAAACTAGACATGGCAGTCAACCAATAAGGAATCTCCACACTTAATGGCTCGATGGCGCCACCTCACAAACCACTCCCCCTGGCAAAATGCCAGGCGCCATCCTGACTTGTTTACAGACTCTAACACCTGTGTGTGGAGTTCTGTGTAGGAAATTTCAGAAGGCCTAAAATTCTCTGCTTCATATAGGACAACTATGAGATCTTCATGTTCTGAGCTATTGTTTTCCCATTGGGAGTCACCATAAACTCAACATCATGCTGTCTCCCAGCCATGTACCTTTACTATTGTGGAGTCTACAGGGAAACTTGTATTACAAATTCAAAAATTTTTATAAATAAATTTTTATCTTAAGATAATTGTAGATTTACATGAAATTATAACAGTACTGATAAAACCTAAGCACGTTTTGCCCAGTTTCCTTCTTGCCAGACTTCTTGCCAAATAATAGTAAAATATAACAATTAAAATATGAATATGGATTCATTTAAGAAATAACATTTTCCCATTAGCACAAGATCTCTCAAATTGTGCTTTAATAATCTCCTCTTTAATCTGTGGCAAACACTAGCCTGTTCTTCATTTATGCAATTTTGTTATCTCAATAGAGATATATAAATGCAAACCTGTAGTATGCAATCTTTTGAGATTGGCTTTTTTTGCTCAAGCTGATTCCATGAAGATTTACCCAAGTTGTTAAATCTATCAATAGCTTTTGTTCCTCTTTATCATGGAATAGTAGTACTCCATGATATAGATATGCTACAATTTAGCTAAGCTAAAGATACCTGGGGTATTCTCAGATTTTGTCAATTATAAATAAAGCTGATACAAGAATTTATGTAAAATTTTTGTGTGAACAAAATTTTAGTTTCTCAGGAATAAATACCCAAGAATGCAGTTAATGAATCATATGGTAGTTGCATGTTTAGTTCTTTAAGAAACTGCCAAGTTCCTTTCCAGAGTAGCTGTATAACTTTATATTCCTGTTTCTCTACATAGTTGTCAACATATGTATTATCCCTAATATTTATTTTAGCCATTCTACTAGTTACATTAATATTCTCTTTTGATTTTTAATCATTTTAATAATAACTAATGATGGAAGCATGCCACCTGTTTATTTAATTCTGTGACATTCTGTTGATGTCATCTTTTGATATAAAAATGGGTACAAGAGATAAATATAGAATTATGTCATCAGCAAATAGTGATAGTTTGAGTTTTTCTTTTTCAATTTGTATCTTTTATTTACTTTTGTCTGAAACCTTCTAGAATAATGAATGGATTCTGCAAAATAACAGGATATAAAATCAATACCCATACGTCAAATGCATTCCTATACATAAGCAGTGAATCTGCTGCAAGAGAAATTAAGAAAAGTACATTCACAATAGCCTCAACAGAATAAAATACTTGGGAATCAATCTAACAAGAGAGGTGAAAGACCTCTACAATGAAAAGTTCAGAACACTAAAGAAAGAAATTGAAGAGGACATTAAAAGATGGAAAGATCTCCCATACACTTGTATAGGTAGAATTAATATTGTCAAAATGGTCGTATTACCAAAACTGTTATACAGATTTAATGCAATTCCTATATAAATCCCAATGACATTCTTCATAAAACTAGAAAAAGAAATCATTAAATTCATTTGGAAAAATAAGAGACGAGAATAGTCAAAGCAATTCTTAGCAAGAAGAGTGAAGCAGGAGGTATCACATACCAGACCTTAAACTGCACTAGAGAGCAATAGTGACAAAAAAATGGTATGGTATTGGCTCCAAAATAGACATGTAGGCCAATGGTACAAAACAGAAGACACAGAGACAAACCCATATAACTACAGTTATCTCACACAAGACAAAGTTACCAAAAAACACACATTGGAGAAGAGATAGCTTATTCAACAAATGGTTTAATGAAATTAAACTTCTCTCTCTCACCCTGCACAAAAATCAACTCAAATTGGGTCAAAAACTTAGGCACTAGAACCAAGACCTTACACCCAATAGAAGAAAAAGTAGACCCCAATATTCCCCATGTTGGCTTAGGACTGACTTCCTGAACAAGACTCCTAAAGTGCAAGAAATAAAATCAAGAATCAATAAATGGGTTGGATTCAAACTAAAAAAGTTTCTTCTCAGCAAAGGAAACAATAATGTGAAGAGAGAACCTATAGAATGAAAAGAGTCTTTACTACATACTCCTCAGATACAGCCCTAATCTTCAAGATATATAAAGAACTCAAAAAAACATCAATAAATGGGCTACTGAACAGATACTTCACAGAAGAAAATATACAATCAATCAACAAACATGGAAAAATGCTCAATATCTCTAGCAATTAGAGATATGCAAATCAAAACTAAGATTTCATCTCACTCCAGTCAGAATGGCAATTATCAAGAATACAAGCAATAATAAATGTTAGCAAGGATAGGAGGAAAAAAGGTATACTCAAACCTTGCTGGTAGAACTGAAAATTGATGCAACCACTTTGGAAAGCAGTATGGACATTCCTCAGAAAATTTGGAATGGAAACACCATTTGACCCAGCTATTCCACTCCTTGGTCTATACCAAAAAGACTGAAAATCAGCATACTACAGTAATACAGCCACATCAATGTTTATAGCAACAAAACTCACAATAGTTAAACTATGAGACGAACCTAGATGCCCTTCAACAGACAAATGGATAAAGAAAATGTGGTACATATACAATGAAATATTATTCCACCTTAAAGAAAATGAAATTATGGCATTTGCAAGTAAGTGGATGGAAATAGAGAACATCATGCTGAGTGAAATAAGCCAATCCCCAAAAAACAAAGGTCAAATGTTTTCTCTGATGAGTGGATGCTGATCCATGGGCTGGGGGCAGGGGGATGGGGAAGTTAGGGAAAAACAAAGGAACTTTAGATTGTTCAGAGAGGACTGAGGGGAGGGGAGGGGTGGGTGGTGGGGATGGGAAGGACAGTAGAATGAGACAGACATTATTACCATATACATGTATGATTGCACTACTGTTGTGATTCTGTACCATGTACAGCCAGAGGAATGAGAAGTTGTGCACCATTTGTATACAATATGTCAAAAATGCATTCTACTGTCATGTATACATAATTAGAAAAATTTTAAAAAGTAGAAATATTAAAGATTAAAGGGTCTTTAAAAGTCTTGGGAGTCCCCTTTCTCCAATGCACACTTACCACAGTAAATGACTAGAATTCCCTTTAGAGAAAGTCTGGAGCATTTATGGCCACTTGTACTTTGGTGCCCTAGGGTTCTTCCTTCAGGAGACCCCACCATATCTTTAATCAATGATCCTGAGTCCAACCACCAACAAGAGATCATGACTTTTATGGTGACAATTATGCTCAGATTTGTGACCATCCATGAAATATTTTAATTTTAAAACTTGAAAAGTATTCTTCTTGGCTGTCCATCTAATTTGCCCCTGGAGAAGCCATTTTCTATTAAGCATTTCCATAAATCTCTGCTAGCAAGGCTTCTCTAGCTGTCCCTCTGATCTTGCCACATGAATAAATTCTGTCTTTGTAGCTTCTGTCTGTTCTTTTTGCTTGAACTCTACTCTCAATAACCATTGCTATTGTTTGGCCCTACTCTGTAACATTGTCCTCTTTCATTATCCCTACCAAGAAGAGAACCCCACTGAATTTAAAAGAAGGTGGTACCTTCTCAGAAGCACATTCAGTATGATTTTGGTAAATATTGTGAGTCTTCTCTCCCTACATTTCATTCCTTCTACAACATTCTAGCACATCCACTGCTGTTAGCTTTTAAATTCCTATTTCCACCATCTGCTGTGCAATTCTGGCACTTCTATTTTCTTAGTATGTAATACTAAGTTTCTATGCTTCTAGGATCCATCCTAGCATCTTGTTTGAACCACTTTTTTAGGTCTTGACAAGGAATTATATCTTTTATCCTGGGAGAGGAGATATTCATAATTTCTTTCTATATAACTTTATGTTCTGTTACCCCTTCATCAGTAATTGTGCCACCATGTTGTAATGGGGCTGCCTGGACTCCACTTACAGATTGCCATGTGGTGGGGAGTCATGGAGCTTCAAATCCCCATCCTAGTTTGACTTTCTCTAACTAGTCCTTATACTATCTTGGGTTGGATTCCCAAGGGAGCAGATTAGGTGATAGAGATAGTGTGCAGGTAACTTATGTAGATTCTTTAAGATCAACATGTCTGGAGGGGAAGAAGGAAGCAGGATTTTAAAGAAGATGATGAGTTTGATACAATTTCAGTAGAAACTCCAGCTAATCTGGTGAAATGTATGAATAGAGGTTACCTCTTCAGAGATACTCCAACTCAAGCAACTCTCTGGGAAGGATGTATATCCATAGGCAAGGTGGGTCTCTTCAGCCACTTGATGAGAATGACATCTACTAAGAACTACCTTATAAATATGCCTTTTGATTGTTTGGCAAGGTATCCAGGATATTATTTTATAGTGGTATATATAGGTGTTCCTCATTTCATTTGAAAATCGCATAGCACTCTATTATGTGTGTATACCAGAGTTGATTCAATCCCATGTATGAGAGAGTAAAAATAGGAATATATATGAAAATAGGAATATATATATATATATATATATATATATATATATATATATATATATATACATACGTACATGTATACACACACAGAGGAATATATACATATATATATTCCCGTCTTCAGGTATTAACAAATAGTGATATGATAAAATAACCTTACACTTATATTTTTCTGTATTTTTGTTAGTGTTATTTTGATGTAGATTCATAGAGATGGGATTGCTAGTTCAATGAGTAAATATATATGCAACTTTGCTAAACATTTCCACTATCCCCTTCATAGGTATTTTACCTTTTGCATTACCAAAAGAAAAAAATGATAGTACTTGCTCATTCATACACTCAGCAACACAGAGTGTTAAACTTATGATTTTCCAATTTAATATGTAAGAAATGGGACCTTGATGTAGTTTTAATTAGCATTTTTCTTACTATAAATGGTACTGAGCATATTTTCATATGGGTAAGAGTCATTTGCGTTTTAACTACCCCTTCATGATTCCAGCTCATTTTTCTATAGGATTATTGGTCATTTAATGTCTACCTTTTCTTTTTGATTTATTTATACATTGCATGTAGTAATTCTTTATAACATAATTGAAAGTCATTTTTTTCAGTTTTCATGGTCATTTAACTTGACACATGGTACATCTGTGGTGCAAAGTTTTATTTTTATAAAAACAAAGGCACTCATATTTTCCCATATAGTTTTGGGATTTTGAACTATTGTCAGAAAGCAGTTTTTTCACTTCCATTTTACAGAATAATTCACGTATGAATTTTTTTTTTTTTAGTAATTTGGCTCTAAGCCCCAAACCTTCTCTTTCAGGTACAAATGCAGTTAACTACAAAGGTTTACCTGCCAGGCCCCATGAAGAAACCTGCTGTCTTTACTCCAACCCAGGTGCACCTTCTAGAGAGCATTGCAGTGAAGGACTCAGTACTCCTCTGTACACCAAAGCTCTTAGCAGATCTACATCTTTATTTCTAGCTCAAGTGCCTCTTTTGCAGTCTTTCTTGGTGTGTGGCTGTGTTGAATGATGTTCAGTTAAATCTTTTTGCAGCTAGTGATTTTTCCTGTTTAGCCTTTGCTTTCAGCGCCTTAGTAACTGAATAAAGCCATGATTGTTACTTTGATGTTGGATTGTTGTCCTAATTTAACACCTGGATATCTAGCTGCTTAGTTCTCTTTGGCTCAGTGCTTGACAATTTTACAGACTTATATTACTTTAGTTTTTGCATTCAGATTTCTGATCTGTTGGTAATTTTGCCTGGTTGCTGTTGTGAGGGATGAATTAAATCTTCTTTTTCTAGAGAGCTATCTTGTCACTCCATCACCACTCCTTTAAAAGAATGCTCATTGCAGCTGATATGAAATATAACCTTAAAATGAATCATTTGTTGGTGCTTAAGTCTTCTGCCCAGAAGCAAAATACAATCAAAATTGTTTGGTCAACGTAAAACATGATGGGGTGTGATGGCAATGAGGTAGGAAGGTATAATTTAACTCTAGGAAATAATAGAAAATATTTGTAAACAGTGAAATACACCATGCACCCATATCCATACCTGGGCAGAAGCATCCTTCATTCAACAAATCAGCAAATCAGAAAATCATTGTTAGTTTCTAGACATTTTTTATGCTTAATCAATTATAAATATTAGTGGTGATAAAATTCACCCTTATCTAGTTCCTAAATTTAGTGGAATTAATATATTTTGGTGTGTAGTAAAATATATTTTGGTGTAGTAAAATATATTTTGTAGTAAAATAAATTTTGGTGTGTAGTAAAAATATATATTACTATATTTTTGCCAAATTAGAAGTTTTCAATATCCATGGTTATTAATACATGATTTTTTCTAAGGCCTACTAAGAGGATAAATAATGTTAAAACATTTCCTAATTTAAAGCTCTCTGTTACTTATGTGATCTCCCACTAGATATGATTTATTATTGGGTTAATTTGCTTTCAAATACTTGTAAGGAATAAATAGCATATTTCAATTATTTGGTACAGATTCTGGCATAAAATTTCAAGCAATATTATGTATTTGTCAAAATCATTATTTTTATACATATTTTCTATTTTAAAATTTTATTTATATATACAAATTTTAAAACGTCTAATCTTTAATGTAATTTAATAAGTAAAATATGTCCAAATTTTCTTTTGTACTCTCTTTATCCATTCTTCCTTCTTCCCTATTTCTCTCCTTTTCTTGTCTGTCAATGGTTAAATGAATGTTTTCTTTGCTTTTTTAAAAATTTATTCTTTGTAAATATACATGGCAGTAGAATGCATTTTGGCATATTATACTTATATGGAGTATAACTTATAATTAGCATCTCATTCTTGTGGTTGTACATGATGTGGAGTTACACTGGTTCTGTATTCATATGTAAACATAGAAAAATTATGTCACATTCATTGTACTGTACTAATTCCATCCACCCTCCCTTCCTTTAATTCCCCTTTGTCTAATCCAATGGACTTCTATTCCAACCCACCCTGACCTTATTGTGTGTTAGCATCCACATATGAAAAAATTTGGCCTTTGGTTTTTGGGGGATTGGCTTATTACTATATTGCATGATAGTCTCCAGATTCATCCATTTACTGGAAAATCCCATAAAATCATTCTTTCCTAGGGCTGAGTAATATTCCATTGTGTATGTATACAACATTTCTTTATCCACTTATCTGTTGTAGGGCACCTAGGTTGGTTCCATAGTTTAGTTATTGTGAGTTGAGCTGCTGTGAATACTGATGTTGTTGTATCACTCTGGTATGCTGATTTTAAATCCTTAGCATATATACAGAGGAGGGGTGGGACCAATTTATAGTCCCACCAGCAATACATGAGTGTACCTATTTCCCCACATCCTCAACAATATCTATTATTGCTTGTATTCTTGATTGTAGCTGTTCTGAATGAGAGGAAATCTCAGTGTATTTTTAATTTTAATTTACATTTTCTTAATTGCTTGAGATGTTCAACATTTTTTCATGTATTTGTTGACTATTCATATTTCGCTTCTGTTATGTGCCTGTTTAGTTCCTTGGCCCATTTAGTGATTAGTTTTTTGTTTGTTTGTTGGTGGAAAGCTTTTTGAGTTCTTTATATATACTAGAGATTAATGTTTATCTGAGGTGAAAACCCAAGGCCAACATCATCTCAATAGAGAAAAATTAAAAGCATTCCCTCTAAACACTGGAAGAATACAGTGATGCCTTCATTCATCACTTCTACTCAAAGTAGTCCTTGAAAATCCAGCCAGAGCAATTAGGCTAAAGAAAGAAATTAAAGGGATACAAATAGGAAAAAAAAAAAAAAACAGCTCAAACTCTCCCTATTTTCCAATGACATGATCCTATATTTGGAAACCCAAAAAAACTTCACTAGAAAACTTTTAGAACTTATAAATGAATTTAGCAAAGTAACAGCAGTTTATAAAATTATTTCTTCCATAATTTGAATCACTATCTTTATCACATATTAATGTACTTGATTTTGTCTCATAGATTGGCTCTTGCCATTGTAGCATATTAACAGCATATTCTTACAGGGCACATTCTGTTCTCTTATTTCAATGCCTTTCTTGGTACTGCAATACATCTTTGTAATAAAACACATCACCTCTCACTAATCTATACTCCTATTGTTGCTTGTATTTTCACTGCCAGTATAAATGTTAAACAAACTCCTTCATATAATGAAGGAGTAGAGAATGTGAGAGTTTCAGTTCTGTTATGATGCAGGCAATGGCTATTAGAGTTTACATTCCTCGTATTTCCTGGGTTCTGAAGTCAGGACCAGACAGTTGGTTAAGCAAAGCTTATTTGACCTATCTCGGCATTAAAATAAATCCAGTTAAGAGTGCAGAAAATGTAAATTCAGAATTGCACTTTTAACAATTTGACACAAGGATGCACCTAGTCATTATTCACTAAATATTCAGGATATGATCTTTCAGCATCTTCAGTCCAAATAGTGGCTCTCTACTTCTCTTTTATAAATTTTTTAATTAAAGCTGGAAGAGGTTGAATCAGGTCTAACAGGGCTACTGCCATTATAACACAAAATGCTATTACTTGTTTATGATGACAAGAATCAATGAGCTGTTAAGGTTTGCCTAAAGGTGCTTACCAAAGAGTATTTTAAGTTTTAATGGAAATAAGCCTTTACTTACTCCCCCCAGATATACATGTGAACATTTCATACCATACAGACAATATATATATTTATATACTCTTTAATCCTCTTTTATGAAGTAAAAACAAGCTACATCTCACTAAAGTTGTTTTTAATATACAACAGCTGAAATATTGTGACTTTCAAATATGTGGAATGCTTCATACATTTTGTTCTCTCACCAGAAATTCCTCCCTAATGCCAATTACCAAGTCAGCAGATCCCCTGAGCAGGAATCTTCTCATTACAAGCAGCTAGTAAGCATGTGGGAAAAAGAGCAGTACTTCACTGCATGGTTTGCTGAGGGGTATATATAACTAAGTTAATATCGTAATGTAAGGCCTGATTCCCATTTCATGGACTTTTATTACTAAATCATGTGATCTTGTAGTGAGGAAATAATTTAAATGCATATTAATAGCTATAGTAGTCTAGGTTTTGTCAATTATTCCTTTAGTTTAGAGGTCTCCAATATCACTATGTATAAAATTCTGGGAGACAAGGAGTAGGGGGGAATTGAGTGAGAAGGCAGGAATGAATACACAGCTATACGTCAGATCCTTTGTTTCCTCACTGTACTGGTTCTGGAGGAAGGCTCAATCTAGATATATATTATAACAATGGATTTATGAGGCCAGTATGCTTCATATTTCTTCATTATTTTCACACATCTTTCATGCATAAAATGTCATGGATGTTAAGAAGTTTTTATATAAATATAATAATTCATCCTGTGATCACAACTTTTGCCTTGATCTTTTGGCGTTTGTGATGTCTGAAGTAATTTTCCATGTCCAAATTAATTTGTAGCTTTACTAAATTATGTGATAAAAACAAACAAAAAAAGATTTCTTTAATGTGAAAGAGCATAATCTTTTTTGGTTCTAGTGTAAGACCATTTAGTTATTTTAATTTCCCCCATAGTCAAGGTCTTTGAATATATTTCAATAAACAATCTTATTCAAAGGTACAGAGAAATATTTGTAATTGTGAATATATGAGTCTAACATCAATTTAGATATTTAAAGTTGCTATTACTACAACAACTTTAATATACAATGGCAGACTGAAGTCAGAGTTCAAAAGCATATTTACAGAGGCAAAAATGGATACTGAAACCACAGTGACAAATTGGCCTTGGTCATTTTGCTCTAGTCTGGTGGAAATTATGACACCTTTGGCAGATATATTCCCTTGCAAAAAATGAGAACATTTTCCATCTTGTTTTTTCTGCAGAGTCTGACCAAAATTAGCTAAATAAACAGAGATAGGTAATATCAATTTTACAAAGCAGAATTCAGGCCACTCTGGTTAAAATTGCAAATTTTCATTTTTTTTCTGTTCATATATGTAACTCTGCTTCCCTCACCTGCAAATTTTTCGAAGTTATATCTTCCATAATTAAACTTATCATCACATGGAAACCAAAAACATTTGATTAGAGTGAATTACATTGAAAATATTTCAGTTTCATTTTTCTGCAATAAAATATTTTTATTTAATAAAAAATCAGAAAGTTTAATTTCTTAAGCTGTATCTCATTGCACAGCTTTAAATGTGAAGGAAAATCTTGTTTTACTAAAATAAACAGTATTAATAGGAAAAAATATTTTCAGTTTCACATTTCTAAATCCTGTTGGACATATATTACTAGGGGCTCTTTCAGCCATTCTTATTCTCTCTAGATTATCACTTTTCATTTTATTTCACTCATTCCCCAATAAGCTATAACCTACTTCAGGGAAGAGACTAAGTTTTATTCTTATTTAAATCTATGGTGTTTAGCACAGTGCCTAGTAAATAGCAGAAGCTCAATGAAAATTTAGTACAAGCTCAATGAATATTTACCAACTAATAAACTGCCTCTCCACTTGGGTTGCCAAATTAAGATTATTGGACTGACGCTCTGGACACTTTCTCGGTTTCACAACTCTGTATGATTTTTTTGCCTCCTAAATTTAATCCGAAGCAATAGATTTCAAATATTACTTCATCTCTATTCCAACCACTAGTTTGCTAGTTCAAGATTTCACTGCCTCTCTCTTATGCTAACATTAATTCTGTTCTCTCCATTTTCATTCTCTCTTTTCCCAATCTCTTCTAAACACTGCTGCCAGATAAAATATTCCAAAGGCACAGAATTTACTCTGCCATTTTCTTAGGTAGACATTTTAAAATCTTTTTCACATCCAAAGAATAGAGTTCAATCTTCTTTGTATTCAAGGGCTTCTGTAATGCAGTCTCAGTCACCTCATTTTAGGACTTCGAGATTATCTATTAATCTTCCCAATTTCGTGCAATTGCATAGAACACATATAGTTTGGGAAAGTGGATAATTTCCTTCTCCAAGATTATAACTGAACTTGATATTTTTTTCTAATACAACTCAGGTTAATTCTATCCCTCCTGGTAACAAGTCCTGGCACATGAATGTATTATTTGTCTTCTGAAATAAATATTTGAGAATTCATTCATTTTAAAAAGGAGTCTGGTTTCAGGAAGATTGAAAGCTTTCTGTGTAATATAATCACATTCGCCCTTGGGTCTCTGCTACTCACTGAGAAAATTACACAGCTCCACTTTTAGTAGACACTCTTAATCCAAGTTGTTCATATCCCATAGGTTTACATGATTCATAAATTTCTTGAATAACCCTTGACTTTAGACTCAGTATTTTTGTTGAATCCACTCCCTCTCATTCAGCTTCCCCAGATCTTTAAAGATTTTCAAGACACTCGCTGTAGCAAAGCAGCACTTAATTGTAGCTATCAATCCACTATCCAAGATTTTACCTCATTTTTCAATTATATCTTGTTGCAAGTTAGACATATGGTGAATCTCTATGGAAACAAATACACTAACACAGTTTTCCAATTGTCTTACACAGAGCAAAACAATGTAGCCAATAGATATACATAACAAACTTCTGACTTTCATAACTTATTGCTTTCATTCATTAATTTTATTGGCTCAAAATTTTATTTGAAATTTATAAATCATTTTAGGTCTTTTATACTCTTATACTTTCTTCTTAGACTTTATTTTTTTTTAATTGTAGATGGACACAATACATTTATTTATTTATTTATTTTTATGTGGTGCTGAGGATCGAACACAGTGCCTGACACATGGTAGGCAAGTGCTCTACCACTGAGCTCCAGCTCCAGCCCCTTCTTAGACTTTTTAATCCTCTTGGAAGATATGTTCACTCAACAGAGAGAAGATGATATGAAGATGCACAACATGCAAGTGATTTTAGTTAAGAGATAATGGTAGCCACAACTACATCATTGTATTTGTAAGTTAATTGTAGCAGGTTTTCCCATTCAGCTTAAAATTCTGAGTAAAATTTGTGAGTTATTTTGGTAAATATGGACATTTAGCTTGGAACAGAGAGGGGGCAGCTGGAGGGTTGAAACAAGGTTAGAGATGTAAAGGTTTGGGATGGGGGAGGAGGCATTGATTCAAATAGGCTTTTCTAGGCCATAGTAGGATAGTAAGTGGTTTTCTTTTTACTCTGAGGACTCGGAAAATCATCACATGATTTTGAACACAGGTGTAGTATGTTCTTTCTACTCTATGGAGAATAGATTGGCATGGCCAAAAGCAGAGCAAGGGGATCAGGAAGAAAGGTCTTGCAAGGATTTAGGCATGATAGAATTCACAGTGGCCTGGACCACGCTAGCAGGAGAGCAGATGTAAGAATGGGTCTGTTTTTAAATAATATTTTGAACGTATGGTTTCAAATTGGTGGTGGACTATCTGTGGGATCAGGAGAAAATTAAAAGGATAAAAAAATGATTCTAAAGATTTGAAGTGGAAGAACTGGAGGAATCAGGTGGAATTTTTAAGAATGCATGTAGCAGAGATTGGAGGGATATTTAGTGCTCAATTTTGAACAAGTTAACTGGTGTGATATGTAAAAGCCTGATTGGAATGAATTCAAGAGGAAATTGGAGAGGGGAAAAAAAAAGTCTAGCAGTAAGTACAACTAATTCTTCTGAGAAATTTTGCTGAAAAAGGAGCAGAAAGGTATAGAGCTGCTATGGAGAGGGCAGAAGTAAAAGAAAGAAGCTACTTTTCTAAGATAGGAGAAATAAGAACATTATACACTGGTGAAATGTTCCAATAGAAGAGGAAACACTGATGTTACTGGAGAATCAGGAAAGGATTACTCAGGAGATATTTTCAGGTAGATAAAGAGGAGATGGGCAGTTGAGCAAAAATGGAGGAACTGATCATAGCTAAGCAGGAGAGTTCACTGATAGTAACAAAGAGAAAGGCAAAGGATGTGGGTACTGGTACTAGTGGGTGATTATATATGATACTGGGAATTTGAGGGAAATGTCTGATCACCTTTTTTTTTTTTTCTTTTAGAAGTAAAAAAGTATGGCTGTGAGCTGAGGATAAATGTGAGAAGTTTCAAAAAGAGGTCTGAATCATCCTTCTAGAAACGTGGATGCCCATGTGGTTTAAGAACTAGAATGTGCTCAGGGGTAATAGTGAGGAACCCTTGGTTTAGTGGTCATAGATTTGAAGTGAGGCCAGACAGTGAGATTCTGTTTTTCAACAGTCCTGTCTACCTGTGTGGATTCAGGCAGGAAGTAGGTGGGTAAGAGTGGGAGGAAGTTTCCTGTGTTACAGAATTTGAGGTTTATTCTTAGAGTAATATTCATATCCAGAGGGCTTTTTGAGAGAGAGTGAAGCACATTTAGAGATGGATGTGATGAGTAGAGTCTTCCTAAAATAGTGGTCAATGTGAATGGTCTTATCAGGAGGAAAAATAACAATATTGATTTTAGGAGCCTGTTAATAATAGCTATTTTATCCCCAAATTGTTCCAAGCAGTTTCATTCCCTTTCTGCTTTTGGATTTGCACAGGTAGTTTTTTCTCTTTGTCTGACTTTATCTCAGTTCATTACTTTTTGTTTACATTTAATAAAACCAGAGAATGATTTTATACAGTGTAATGTATTTCAATGGTGTTACAATTCTGTGACAGTATTTTGTTTTTATAGTGCCATGTTACATCCCATTGAGATGGGCTTAGCTCAAAATAATGTTTGCACAAGCAGAGGCTTGTGGCTTCAGGTCTTGCTTACTACCACACAATAAAAATTTAGGTATTTCATTCAGAGAAGCAGTATGTTTTAAAATGCAAACTAGGCATTCATTTTAATCACAAGTGGTTTTGAAAATACCAATTTTGCTTATTAGTACCGTATTATATTGTAGTAAGAAGCAGGGCTGTGGGAAAAACAATGAGGTCACAAAGACCCTCACAAATGAGATTAGTCCCCATGTAGAGAGGGTGGAGGGATCTTGTCCATTCAGTCCATCATGTGAGAATGCACAAAGAAGACACTTTCTATAAGCAGGGGCAACCCTTTCTGGAAACCTAATCTTCTGGCACCTTGGTGGTGGATTTCCTAACCTCTGGAACTGTAAGTGATAAATTCCCATTGTTTATAAATTACTCAGTGTAAAATACTCCCTTTAAGTAATCTGAACAGATTAAAACATTCTGGGGTTTGAATCATCAACAAAATTGTCAAATAGGCTAAAAATGATATGTTTTCCTTTTCCTATATGTTTATACAACACTTACTTAGAATTACTATGTTCAAGTATTTGTGATGTGGAACATAAAAATTAGACTGCTCTCAAATATTAAAATTCATTGGGAGAGAAAATTGCCCACAGAAACAATGCAAGGGAGTAAACTGAGACAAAGGGGAGTAACTTGCTGAGTTTGGGTAAAGTGCAGAATTGGAATGTGGGTGTGGAGTCAGGGAGGTTGTTTGCTTAAAATTCCATCAAATAAACACAATTATACTAGAACTCATCCAAACTCACTGGACATAGGCTATATATTTATTCTCAATTTTATATATTTAGTATTAATTATTAACTAGACTCTTTTGGACCCCATGGAATTAATTTTGAATAAACCCTAAATAGAAGGAATAATCAGTCCTAGGAGAAAAAAACATGTAATTAAGACTAAGGCAATTCACTTGAATCCACATGCCTTTTAGTTGACAAATATAAATTGGAATAGTCTCAATAGATCAGCATCTCTTGAAAATGGACTCTTTCCTGAAAAATATTTACATAAAAAGTACCTTTCATATTAATCCCAGTGTCTTTACTTTTCTCTATTCCAGTTCACTACCCAATGCAGAAGTGGTTATCAATACAAATCTGATTCTATCACTCCTCACTTAACATTTTGAAACAACTTCCAATATTAATAAGATAGCTTCAGGGCTGGAGTTGTGGCTCAGTGGTAGAGTGCTTGCCTAGCATGCATGAGGCACCAGGTTCGATCCTCTACACCACATAAAAATAAAGATATTGTGTCCACCTAAAACTAAAAAATATTTTTAAAAAAGATAGCTTCAAAACACACTTATAATAGGGCATCATGGTCTTTCAAGTCTTATTTCTTATGCTTTTCTCAAGGAATAAATGTCCTCTTCCCTCTCTGGCCCATTGTGTATGGCACCTTGATTTCATGATTCCACAATAGAATGAATATCCGTGCCTAATCTTACCTCAATACCATCTCTACTACTGCTGCTGTGTTACTCCTACTCCTACTCCTCCTCCTCCTCCGAATACTACTACTAATACTACAGCACAAAGACACACACACACTCCATTCAGTATAACATCTCATTTCATTAAAATGTTAACATCTCTCAGAAATATTACCTGACCTCCCATTTTGGATCAAGCTCTGTTTTTCAGATGTGTTCCTATTGTGCCGTATTCATCCATTTTTTACTATATTGAAAATGCCTTTTATGCTTCCCTTTTCCTTATAAGATTTCAACTTACTGTTTTTTTTGTGACCAAGTACTGTGTCTTTTTTACTATTGTTTTCTCAGTGATTATCATAGTACTTAGTCCCTTCAATTATTTCTTGATGATTCAAATCCCAGGATGGTTTCCAGTGTTACAATAATTTTTGCAGAGTTCAGTTGAAAGGATTTGATGATCATCCTCTCTTATACCATGACACTTTTCTTGCCTCTAGAAAACTAAACTTTAAGTTATGATTGCCTACTCTATTTTTTTAAACAGCAATACACACTGTAATAATTTCTGTACTATTCAGGACACATTAAAATATGCTTCAATAAAAATCCCCAATATCAGTGGTTTATACCTTAAAAAAAAAAAGGTTTATTTCTCACATTGTACATTGTCTGTTGAGAGTCAGTAGAAAGCTTTGCTCTGCTAACCTTACTCAGAAATGCAGAATGATGGAGAATCCTTTATCTGGAATGCAGCTAGTTGCTCAGGAAGTGGAAAGGGGTTTTAGTAAATCATATGCTCTCACTTTGGTAGTGACCCACAAATATTTCACATGTATTTCATTGGCCATAGAAAATTGCACAGCTACATTTAACTTTACAAGGATGAAGAAGTGATATCCTAGATGGTTCAGAAAGGGAAGGACCAGGAATAAAACCCACAGTTTCAATAAGTATCATAACAATTAAACCAGAGTAGATAATACCATGGTAGAAAGATTAATTTTACTCTATATTTAATTTCAACTTCAAGCTGGGATATCTTTTGATCTCATGATGATGAAATCTATCCCCCAAATTCTTTATAAAACAAAAACAAATAAGAAGGAGGTACAGTCATTTGATTCTATGAAGCATTCAAATTTGCCACCCAGAATATATTTTATATTTTGAAACAATATTTAATCATGTCCAAAGGCTAACAATCTGCTTGTTTATAATAAAATAAATTTAAACTGCATGTCATTTAGGGAAAATGGATTTTTCCAGTTTGTATTTTTAAAGAATTTTCATTTGGTATTCTTTCCTACACCCTGTGGGGATTCAATTATTTTAATGCTCATATCTATGTGTAGTACATACTTTTTAAAAAGGAAGTTTCAATTTTTATATTTACACAAAATCTCAAAGTATTTATATGCTAAATTTACGTAAACATAAATAAATAAAACTCAGAATATATTTTTGGAATATGTTGGGCAATCTGGCATATTTCTTTTTTTCTTGTTAATGGAGTTTGGTTTTTTGAAAATAGTAAATTTAAGCAATTATTTTCTAATTATATATTAACATTGGAAAAAATGGAATCAGGTTCTTGAATGAAAATCATTAAAAATGGCATGATAAGTTAGAAATTGCATTTTTATGAATTAGAAATTACATTTTTATCTAGAAATATCTAATTAGTTATAAGTATATGCAATAAAATTTAAGATGTGAATAAAAATTATTTCCTTTAATTTTGACTCACTGTCTTTGTAAAAAATAGTGAAAATATTTATTTTGTTTATTGCTAAAAATTTCTTACATAATCATTGTTCATTTAATAATAATTGTTCAGAACATACATTTACTAAGAGATCATCAAGACTTTTTTCAAAGAAGTATCTTCAGCATAATGAATTTTACTTATCAAGCACATATAGTTCCCTAACTATTTTGGACCTTATGTCTGTGTTAGTCTGCTTGGGATGCTAATACCATAGACTGTGTGACTTAAACAACAGAATTGTTTTCTTACAGTTCTGGAAAAATCAAGATTTCCATATCTGATGAGTTTTCTTCCTGGCTGGTAGACTCCCAACCCCTCCCTGTACCTCACATGACCTTTCCCCTGTAGTAATCCTGGGCAGCAGCAGGGGTGAGAGAGGAGAGTCAAAATTTCAGAGAAAGACAAAGATTTGAAAGATTAGAAAGATTTCTCTAATTATAAATTCATCAGTCCAGCATAAGGCCCCCACCCTCCTGACTTAATCTGACCCACTTTGTCTCACAAATCATATTCATTAAGGATTAATGCATATGATTAATGAATTTGAGAAGACATAGACATTCATTCCACAGCATGGCCCAAAAATATAAAAGAAATGGGCACATTTAATAAAATCTTGGTTTATCTACTGTAGATAAAAATCCATTAATTCAACAAATAAGTCCCTCGAATATGTTCTATAATAGGTAGTGAGGAAGTCAGCAAAATAAAAAAATCCAAGTACATAAATCATATTGTATGTTAGAATATGATATATTCTAAAGAGAAAATACATTATGGAGAATAGTTCGGCAAGATAGTAAGAGTGCAGTATTGAATAGAGGGTCTACAACCCATTGTGGCATTGACTCATCTAAATGTTTTATTTGTTCCACTACTAACATGCATTGTGTCCATTTTTAAGCCATTATGAAGTTTATTGTTGATTTGTGTGAGTTTATCACAAATAAAAAGTGGGTAAGGAATTACATCTGTAAAGAAAATGGAAAAAACAGAATTAATTTTAGAGTAGTTAAAATGTATTCATAGTAAATTTACAGTGTAAACTGCTAGTATAATTTTAGTTACTAAATGACTATGCTCAGGTTTGCAATATTTTGTTCAGCAAAATGCTAATTAATAATGGTTTGGAGGAACAATATCAGAAACTTATTCAAGTCACAAAATACCTAAGGTGGGGTCAAAGAAAATGATTTTTTTTTGCTAAATTTTAAATGGGGGACAATTCATCTTTAAAATTAATTTGAACAGTTTTTATTTTACTTGTTTTATATTTTATAAAACTATGGTGTGCAGTGTGATAATTCAATAAATAAAATGTATAATGATCAAATAAAGGTAGTTGACATTTCCATCTCAAGCATTTTTTAAAACATTTTTTATTAGTCAAAAGCAGTGGTGCATGACCATTATCCAAATGACTCAGGAGACCCAGGTTGTAGGATCACAAGATCTGGACCAGCCACTACAACTTAGTTTCACAATAAAAAATGGTAATGGGACTGACAGACTCAGAAAACTTCAAGGGTCAAATGTTTTCTCTCATATACATAATTTAGAGAAAATTGGAGAAAAAAGTGGGGGATCAGATATCACAAATGTATAGGGAAGATCACTGATGAGTGAAATAGAAGGAGATTGAGAGGGAGGGAAGATGGATGGAAAAAGGGAAGAAAAGCATACTGAGTTTTTCTCTACATCATTACATCATTGCCAGAATTTGTTACCTTTTTGTCTTTTTAATAACTGTAATTCTAATGAGTGAAATGATATATCATTGTGGTTTTAAATTCCATTTCCTTGATAGCCAAGGAAGTTGAGCATTTTTATTACTGTTCCATATTCTTCTTCCCTCTTGAAACTATGGTTGTGAATAGGGTTGAATAAAATAGTATATGTGGGACTAGGAGTGTATATCAGTTGTAGAACATTTGTCTAGCATACTGGACTAGAGGCTCTGGATTCGATCCCCAGCACTGGGAAACACACTCACACACAGAGACTCTCTCTCTCTCTCTCTCTCTCTCTCTCTCTCTCTCTCTCTCTCTCTCTCTCTCACACACACACACACACACACACACACACACACACACATACACACACACATTTAAGCAAACAATGTTGAAGTATCATCATACTCCTCAGATCACAGGTGAACTTCAAAATTGGTCCTAGGGAAAACACAACCAGAAAATACCTTCCAAAATGAGTTTGAATAAGGAGTCTATTATATTAGGAATTTGTCCTTCTTTCATTCTTTATTTATTGACTCAGTACCTTCTTACATCCTTTTCACATTCATTCTTCCCCCTTCCCACCCCTCCCCATTCAAAATATTTGTTTTGAGCTTAGGCTCACTGACTTCATGAGAAACCACTTTTATAATTTTATCCCTCCCCCCATTGTAAAGTTTTTTTTTTCTTTTGGTAAGCTTCAGAAATGACAATTATTAAGTTATAGCCCCTTATTCAATCCACCTTTTGCTCTTTCCTTAAAATGCATCTTCATTGATGAGTCACATTCTCCTATTCCTTTCAACCCATTAATCATTACATCATTTCTATCATGTAATTACACATGCTGCCTTCATTTAGTTACTGGAAGAAGAATCATAAAATTAGTGAATTTCTCTTGGAAATGATAACTGAGATTATGTCCATTTTTAGTGTGATTTCTTGGGTATTTTCTCTTATTGTGTTATTACATACAAAGAGAATGTATCAACCATTTTAACCCATTATTTTATAAAATAAACATCTTGACTGCATCGTTTCTTTACACAGCATCTCTTAACTGACCATTTATAAAGACTTCACAATTCTATTTTATTTTATTTACTCATTTATTTATTTGCAGTGCTGAGGATCAAACCCAGAAACTTGTGCATCAGGATCAGATTTCAAATACAATATACAAAAAATATGATATAGCTATAATAATGAGAACAAATATATTTTGCTAGACAAAATACATTTTTTAAGTTGATACCCAAGGAAACTAATAATGAACAATAACATAAGCTGTGGTTTGAAAAACTATCCAGGATATTTGCAGCATTAGTTAAGTTTCAGATTGCTAAAATGCAGAAGATATCAAGAAGTTGTTTTAATTTCTTCCAAAGAGATAATATTCTTGGTTATAAGTCTGTTAACTAATGTATCTTTTTGTTCCTTTCTTATTAAAATATTTTCTAATTAGATTTGCTTTAATTATAAATAGAAAATAAAGTAAAGCAGAAATAGAGCATCTTTGTTAAATATGACCTTGTTGTCATTTATTGTAAATACAAACACATAATCATTCAAAGTATCTGGTAATTAAAATTTCTATAGTATTAGAAACATAATCCTACAGGTAAGATGTGGTCATCTTATTTATTGCTACATATCTGAATATTGTTCCAATATTCATTCTGAATAATGCAATTAAAACAGGATAAGTTGAAAAAAATCTCAGCTTTATTTATTAATAGTTGCATTGTGGTATTCTGGTTTGGACATTAGTTCTGGGAATCAACATTTTCCTTGTTTAAATTTATGTTCCTACTACTCAATTTTAAGGAGACTTGGGTAATGCATTGAGCCTATTGGTTTTTCAATATCCTTTCCTGTGTGAAAATGATAGTAATGTGTACCTTACAGAACTATAATAAGAATATGGCATGCTTTGGATATTTTAAGTCTAGATAGAAGTGTAGGATGTAGGTTAAGTATAAGAAAAGAGACTAGGAATGTGAGTTACTTGTAGAAAATAAAAGATCTTATTTGCCAAAGTAGAAATACAGATTTTAGGATTGGCTGAATACCCCTTGCTACATAATAATAGTAGGAGTACTGTGATCATTTTGCATTTTAGGATATGATCCTTAATAATGAATGGCAATGGTCTTGAGGAAAAATGATAAGGGATGGCATCTCATGTGATGAAAATGGAGGAAAAGATGAAATTAGGAAATATACTATATAGGAAACAGTTTTGGGAAGAGGTTAAGTAGACAACCTTTGGAATTAAATATGCTGGATGATTTTCCTGCTGGGTCGCTAATACCTGTTGATCTCTGTGTCCATTAGTTAAAGTAAAACGTACTTCCTTCATGTATAAAATGTAGATATTAATAAAAATTTTTTCATAAGGCTATGGTAAAAATGAAATGAGATAATGCATTTATGATGTTTAGTAAAATGCACAGTGCTTATAATTGTGCAGTAAACTACTAACCAATTGGTGTTATTATTAGAATCAAAATAACTGTATTTTCTGATTGAAGAAGATGAGAAAGGAGCTTAGGAAAATTCATGTTTATGACATTAACAGTTAAAGTGGAGTTGACATAAAGCCTATCAATCATTTATCTTTGTTTGTTTATCATATAATTTATATCTTTGTTTTCCTTTTTGGTGTGGGGAGAGGAAGGTTGTGGAGATCAGTCTGAGGGCCTTGTGCATGTTAAGCTCTACCACTAAGCTGTACCTGAGACACACATGTTTCTTAAACAACCACTATGTGTGATTCGCTGAACAACAACAAAAATAATCAATCCATATTCCATATATTTTAACCAGCATAGCAGGCACTAGGAACTATGATATGACTGTATGTGATATCCTGTGGATAAAAACTGAGGAGTCACTGCTTCTGCCTCAGATGCTCATGAAGCAGACAGGTGCTATGTCTGCCATACTACAATGTGAGTGGGATGGATAGAGTGCTTTCTTTGAAGTAAACCAATATTATATCTAAGGTTACATAATGAAAGTTCTGTTGTGTCATAAGTATGTCTATCTTCTCATTGGTTAGGTCCAGTGATCAATTGGATACAGAAAGAATTTCCTTATGATTAAAACCAAAAATATTTCTTTCTTAAATGGAAATTGAAAATTAATTTAAATCTTAAAAGCAAGTAAATACATGTAAATAGTTATGTTTCTATTTCCTTTCATGAGCTTGAAAAATAATAATAATAAAAATATTCTAGAGCAAGGATCTCAAAAGAGATGCATAATCCCACCAAATTTCTTGAGAGGATTTTAGGATGAAGAGAAATCCACATCCTACAACCTCACTAAGCAAAAGAAAAAAAAAATGTTTCATAATGTATGATCTGACAAGAAATTCACAGTGATAAACATATGCCTGACCTTTTAAAGTCCTAGAGGTCTTTCAATGTTTAATATTAAAGAGAGAGAAAAAATATCACAAGGGAAAACAATAGAGAATGACCTTCTGATCACAGAAAGAAAAGGAATATGAAATGTTCACACTCTGAAAAACACATAAGAAATCACTCTTGTGTATTTCTAGTTATTTTCATGGGCTAAATGTTGGAAGTTTGGATTTTTAAAAAAGACATGTTTCTGATGTTAAAATCCTTTGAAATAACTACCAGCAGTTTCTCTTCATACACTCTCAAAAATACTAGATTATCATTCTTTCAATGTTTGCAAATTTAGGAGGAAACAAACGATGTTACACATTCATTTAATTTTTGTTTATTTGATTTTTATTTCATTTGAATTTTTATATGCTTATTTATTTTTTGTTTCCTCTTTTAGGATTATCTATTATATAAAATTTTATCTATTGGAAATAGTACTTTATAGATTAATGGTTAAAACACTTTGTAACATCTTGCAAATATTTTTATGTTTTTCATACCTGATTTATTTTTATCTGATCAAATTACAGTGGTGGTAATACTGTCACCTGTATATGTTCATCAGAAGATAAAAAAAAAAATTCAGTGTGAAGGTCCAAGTGAGGCACTATATAATTTTACTCATTTTCATTTTGAATTGAGTGTTCTTTGCCACAAATATATCAAAGAAGAAAATCTAAGATATAAATTCTACCAATGGACAAAAACTAGACATGCAATTCTTCTTCTCATATGATTAGACTAGAGTTTTATCTTTTTTTAGAAATCCTGATTAAATTGGTTAAACTACTTACACCCAATTCATCTGCTGTAGGATATGATGATTTTTCTTGGAATACTAAAAATATGTCTGCAATAATTTTTGTTTTTTGCAACTTCTTTTCAAATTATCCTCAATATGAAACTTAATAATTCATAAGTTAACCATGCCACTGTTCATAAATGATGTTGCTCAGCTAATTGGAATTCTTTAGAGGGATATTAATCTTCTTTCTCAAGCTTGTACTCCCTGGTATAAAAAAAATTATACAACTGTGTGCTATAAAGCAATACCCTGGACTTTTAGAAAGCTAGAACTCTGGGAATTAAGTTAACTACACAAAATCAGGACTTCAAGAAACAGTAGTTTCAAACAAGAGAACAAATATAATTTTGATGCCTAAATAGGTATCTTGCTTGATATTTCCTTAAGGTAGAAGAGAGTCTCTTGGTCAGTGCTCTATTTTATTTTACAGATATTTTCATCTGCGAAGGTAATGTTAGCAGCAGACAATGAAATGTGTGTGTGTGTGTGTGTGTGTGTGTGTGTTTGTGTGTGTGTGTGTGTGTGTGAGAGAGAGAGAGAGAGAGAGAGAGAGAAAATGCATATGGATTAAGTATGTTGAACATATAAAATGCAGTTTAGGGAGTTGAACAAGAAGTGTCTTAACTCCATTCCAAATCATAGCTACTTTCTGCTAAATCTCCATGTCCCCATTCAAAATATTATTAAAAATGCATAACCTATTATTGTTCTATCATTTTATATAGATATTAAAAAGAAGTTATCAGCCATTCACAATACACTGCAATATTGCACAAAATTCTAATGTATTTCTTGTTCTTCAGTATACCTAAATTAATTAAATTAATTAGTTTATAATTCATTCATTTTTCTCTTATCAGAAAAAAAGAACACAAAATTACACCAGGAGTTTTTGTTTGTTTGTTTGTTTGTTTGAACTCAGGGGCTCTAAACCGCTGATACATATCCCCAGCCCAATGCTTTTGTATCTTATTAGAGAGAGGGTCTCTCTGAGTTGCTTAGCGCCTCACTGTTGCTGAGGCTGGCTTTGAACTCTTGATCCTCCTACCTCAGCCTCCCGAGCAGCTGGGATTACAGGTGCATTGCCTACCCAGTTTATGCCAAGAGTTTTTCCTGATAAAATATCATACCTGTTGAAGTTAAAGTTTGTAAACTACAATATTATATAAAAATACTATATCATTGTTCTTATTGAAATGACAAGAAATTTTACATCAGTATTATAAGAAAGAAAAGCCTAATAAAGGTAAATAATTGGAACAGGCACTTTTAAGAAACAGAATCAATAAATGCTTGGGACTGCAGGCAACTCCAATCAATTCATCACAGTTGTGAATTGCCACAAGCACTCAAGCTAAAAACAGGATACTGCCAGGATTACAAACCTGATAGAGATGTGAGATCAGATGAGGGACAAGGACTGTACCACAGAAATTCTCTCCAAACTGAAATCACTGATTTTAAAGTACAACATATCCTTCCATCCTTTTGTCCTGCCTTCCTCCTTCTTCTTTTCCTTTCTCTTCATCCTCTTCCTCCTCCTCCTTCTGCATCCCTCTGCCCCCCTTCATTTACAATGATACCAGATCATCAATTTCTCCATTAAATGGTTAGTGATTTTACAAGTTTTCAAGCAGGGAAACATTATTTTTAAAATGGTAAATAAAACAAAGAGGAAGAGGTAGGTAGTCTCCAAAACAGTAGGCACTTAAGTGGCAGGGATGCAATAATTTATTGAATTGTCTACTCTTCTGGAGTTTTATATCTTAAAATCCTACTAAAGAACAGGCAAAATATAGACAAAGATACCTGATGCATAGGTTTTGTAATTTTTTTCTTTCTATAAGTAACATAAACATATTTAATAGTAATTAGAAATTGAAAAAAGAATAAAATCACAATTTTCTAACTTGAAATACTTTCCTCACCACTGTATTATTTTTTACTTTTGTTATTTTTTTTTTTTGAGAGAGAGAAAGAGAAAGAGAGAGAATCTTTTTTTTTTTTTTTTTTTTTTTTTGTAGATGGACACAACACAATGCCTTTATTTTCATGTGGTGCTAAGAATCGAACCCAGGTCCTGTCCATGCTAGGCGAGCGTTCTACCGCTGAGCCACAATCCCAACCCCACTTTTGTTATTTTTTAATTGCTATAATCATTGAGTATGTCCAATTTGGGTTTTGACATTTGTATTTAATAGAACAATTATCTATAAGGGTGATTTCAGAGGCAACATTTGAAATACATAATATTCCTTCCTGTGCATATATGACCCTTTATAACTTGCATTTTATTTGTTAGAATAATCCTTCATTGAACATCTGTAGGCATATAACTTTCTGTGTAATTTAGATTATGTTCAGAAAAACAGAGTTAATAGAAAAAAATATAAATATATCATTGCATTGGAGGAATACTGAAATTGCTCTCTGATAATGCTATGCTGATTTTGAAAGCCAATAACAGTGATTGGCACTCATTACATGCTTTCCAGCATTAATATTGTAAGGGTCTGGCGGAGCATCGGAGGGAGAGACCACACAAGAGACCAGCTTCATGCAACTGCAGGGGGAAGTTTTATTGAACCAGCATGCTGGGGCTCAAGGCTCACTCAGGAAGGGAGAGCAGCCCAGAGCCCAGAGCAGAGGTCAAGCAGAGCTTAAGTACACTTTTTGGAGAGGGTGGGGGGCTTTGCATACATCAGAACAAATCATCTTGAGGCACGGGAAAATTGAACAACAACCCTGAGCCATGATTAGTACATCTATTGGCGGGAACAGTCTGGGCAGAGGTGATTGGTCACCCCTGAGTGGGGTACACATTTAAACTGATTGGTTTTGTGGCCTGGATGCTTACGTCTGAGCTATTTGGAGCCCTTAGCTAATAAACAACCAGGGAATCAATGGAAATATTTGCTGGGCAGTTCAGGTATTGTTCTAACAGCTACAGAGATTACAGGTTCTGGGGGTAGCCGAGGAATTTTAACAATACCTGGCCTATTATTATTATTTTTAGCCCAAGCCTTTCAATTTAGAAACCTTACAATCCCCAGTCTTTTACACTTTAACTCAGACTCTTGCAGCTTAGAGTCAGCTTAGAAATTTTACCTTTACAATATGATTTTTGAAAATTATTATTTAGTAAATGCCTATTTGTATCTGTTACCATGAGAAAGTCTGACCTTCTTTCTATATGATGTCCTAGTACTTTCTGGAATTTGATTCTGTTACAGCGCAAGGCCATTCATGGAGCTGAAGCCACCAAGGATGTCTTTTCTCACTGATGCTTGCAATCATGCTGAAAAGAATTCAAACACCTTGCACGTAGTAGCAGGTATGATTTTATTATAAGAAACTGGAAAAGGGAAAAAGAATTCACTATCCAAGGTGAGAATGAGTCTTCTCAGAGGGGAAAGGGAAAAGGGATAGTGCTGGTCTCCTGTCCTTTGATTTTATTGGTGCTACTGAGAAAGACTTCAGAGTTCCTACCAGATCCACCTCTTGACTTCTGACTGACTGTATTGCACCAGACTTTTTAATTCCCAATTTTACATGATCTTAGCCCGTGAGGGGACATTTTACTATTAAAATGATGTGTCAAAGATACAAGGCTATTCTGAGTCACCTTGGCATGTGCTAACTGGTTCTAACTGGAACTTTTTCTTACAGATTTTATAGTTCGGGGACTTTCCTTCTAATTATCTTTTCTTTTTGAGTCCTGGAATCTGGTTTATTTAGAGGTCACAAAATTTACCCCCCTTCAGGGTAACTTACGTTCTAATTGGCAGTGAGGAGCCTTTTGGGCCTGCATTTCTCATGCAGGTAACAGGATGTTTGCAGAGCAGTATAACATATACTCTTGACTTAAGCCAGGAAGGGCTGCAGATAAATTGGTTTCTAAAAGAAAGCATGTTTGTTTGTTATCTATCATTTCCATCTCTTCTTTTGTACTTCTTCATTTTTTGTATTTCTTTATCATCTATTAGAGATGCAATGTTTTTCTTATAAATTCAGGTGTAATACATGCACACACACACACTCTCTTTATCTCATATATTTCACAAATATTTTCCAGATTAATTTCTTTTATGTATTCATTATGTCTTACTTATACAATATATTTTTAAAAGTTCTTACTCAGGATCTTCAATGTTTCTTTTAATATTTCTTCTAGATTAGTAACATTTTGTGTTCCAGGGGAGGTGAAATATTTTTCTTTTTGATTTGCATGATTTTACCAATCTCTTGCACAGTGCCTGGTAGGTAGAAAAAATGCATAATAAACAAATAAGGTTTAGATAGGCAGGACACCTCTCATTTCTCTTATTTAAAGTTATAAAGATGAAATATCCATTTTTTCATGTTTTTCTTTCATTTTAAATTTGAAACTAAATCATCAAACTTGAAATTTTTAGTTATTTAAACTGATGCCAGATCAAATATAAAATTTGAGTATTTATACTTTCACACAACCAAATTTCTGAGACATTTAACTGGTCTTTATTTATTCATAAATAAATAAAGAATAAGTATTTTTCATCTTCTTCAAGAGTGAGGGAGGGGTGTGCTGAAATTTTGCCTGAGGATTTTATAACAAATTTCCTAGCCTTTCTGAGGGTTTGTAGAGTATCTTTTTGATGAGATTTTCTAATTGACTTTTACTAAAGTATAAAAGAGCTATATATATTTTATAATAGTGAATTCACCTTCCTAAAATTTTCTTAGTAGTTCATATAGGCTTTAATAGAATCTTAAATATTCTTGGTAGTCATATTAGCTGTAAACAAGATTACATATTAGATTTTCAATATTAGATTAGATTTTCAATATCTTATACATTATTAGATTTCAATATCTTATATATAATTAACTTTTGTTTTATGCAGTTTTTTGGAACATAGTCAGTTTTATTTATTTATCTATTTATTTATTTGTTTATTTTGGTACTGAGGATTGAACTCAGGGGCACTCGACCACTAATCCACATACATCTCTCTTTTGTATTTTATTTAGAAACAGACTTTCACTGCACTGTTTAGTACCTTGCTTTTGCTGAAGCTGGCTTTGAACTTGCAATGTTCCTTCCTCAGCCTCCAGAGAGGCAAGGATTACAGGTGTGTGCCATCACTCAGGGTCATAGCCTTAATTTTAATAGAACATTCCAAATTCACACTATTAAGCATGGATTTTCTTATATAATCTGGAAAGTTAATAACATTCATTGTTATCCTTATTTTATATGAATCTCTCACCAGGAATGGCTTTCAATTTTATTAAAATCAAGCTCTATATTGATTCTATATCATGTAATTCTACTAAAATGTGGGGTTTTTTTTTCCATTTTCACAGTATTTTGGAACTATTTTCAGAGTTCTCTCTATATATAAGGTTATGTTACCTGCGACAAAAACAATTTAAATTCTTCCTTTCTGATGTGGATGCCCATTTCTTTCTTTCTCTTAACTAACGACTCCAGTATCTTTGTCTTTTTTACAATTAAGCATAATATTAATTATAGGATTGTGGCCCATTGCCACAGTCTGGCTGGGCACAAATCATGAGCCACTCAAGCAGGAACAAACTTTATTTCCCAACGCCACCCATGTGGTCCTTCCAGAGACCACCAACCAGAAATCCCTCCTCTGGAACTTTCCCAGCCAACCCAGGAATTCCCAGGAGACCTCCAAAGTAGTGGGCTCCAGAGGTGGACAGCAGGGGTCTATATACAACTGAATATGCAGCTGAACTTAACCATTATCATCTCAATGGCTCTCTGGCATCACCTCTCAACCATTCCCTCTGGCAAAATGCTAGGCGTCATTTCAACTTGACTGTGGCTCTCAACAGCCCATAGCCTTTATTGCATTAATGAACACTCATTTCATTCCTAATTTATTTAGAATTTTTTTTAATTATAAAACAATGTTGAAATTTTTTTCAAATGCCTTTTCTATATCTATTGAGATGATCATGTTTTCTTTTCCTTCATCTTTTAATGTGGTGTATCATATCATATTTATGGATTTTTAAACATCCTTGAATTTCCTGGATAAGCACCACTTGATCATGATGAATAATCCTGACTATGTATAGTTAAATTCATTTTGCTAGTGTTTTGTTGAGGGTATTTGTATCTGTGTTCACCAGGAATGTGGGCCTGTAATTTTCTTTCTTTCTTTCTTTCTTTCTTTCTTTCTTTCTTTCTTTCTTTCTTTCTTTCTTTCTTTCTTTCTTTCTTTCTTTCTTTCTTTTTGTCTTTAACTTTGGTATTAGGGTAATACTAGCTTTGCAAAATGAATTTGAACATTTTCTTCTTTAATTTTTTGAATGAGTTTGAGAAAAAAATGGTATTAGGTGTTTTTTATTTTTTATTTTTTTAAATGATTGTTAGATTTCAGCAGAAAACCATCAGGTACTGGACTCTTCTTTGATCAGGGATTTTACTTCTGAGTCAGATCTCCTTACTCATTAATTTTGTTCAGCCTTTTTCATTGTTTCATGATTTAGTCTTGGTTTCTAAGAATGTGATTTCTAGGGATTTATCTATTTCTTCTAGGTTATCTATTTGGGGGAGGTCATATAATTGTTCATAATATGGACCCTTGTATTTTGGTGGTGTTAGTTGTAATAATTTGAGTCCTGTCTCTTTTCTTAGTTGATCTATCTAAAGTTTTATTGATTTTGTTCACCTTTTGGAAAAAAATACTTAGTTTCATTGATTTTTTTTATTATTACTCTAATATTTATTTCATTCTTTTTTCTATTTTGATCTTATTTTCTACCTTCTACCCATTCTGAATTTAATTTGTTCTTCTTTTCCTGTTTATTGAAGTGTAATATTCAGGTGATTATTTGAAGTCTTAGCTTTTTTGATGTAGATCTTTATTCCTATAAATATCCCTTTTAGGAATGATTTTGTTATATTTTATATGTTTTAGTATATGGCTTCTATTTTCATTAGTCTCAAGATATTAATTAGTTTTTCTTTTAATTTCTTCATTGACCCATTAGATGTTTAGGAGAATATTATTTTTAATTTCCATTTATTTGTGAAATTCCTCCATTACTGATTTCTAGTTTTATACCATTGTGTTCAGAAAAGGTAGTTTATAAGAATCCAGTCTTCCGGTCTTTTGAATGAGTTTGAGAAAAAAAGTGGTATTAGGTTGTTTTTTTTTTTTTAATTTTTAGTTGTTTTTTTTTTTTTTTAATAATTGTTAGATTTCAGCAGTAAACCATCAGGTACTGGGCTCTTCTTTGATCAGAGATTTTACTTCTGGGTCAGGTCTCCTTACTCATTCATTGGGGCTTATATTGTGGCCTAACATACAATCTGCACTGGAGAATGATTCCAGTGTAGTTAAGAAGAGTGTATGTTCTACTCTGTGTATGTCTGATGGTTATTAAATGCTCTATGTATGTCTGAGAGTTCCATTAGTCTAAAGTGTAGTTTGAAGTCTTATGTTTCCCTATTGGTTTTGTGTCTGGATCATCCATCTATTACTGAAAGAAAGTACTGAAGTCTCCTACTTTTATGGTATTGCAGTCTCTTTTTTTTTTCCTTTAGATTTATAATTTTGCTTTATATATTCAGTTACTTCAACTTTGGGGACACATAATTTTATAATTGTTATATCCTCTTGCTGAATCATCTCCTTTATCATTATATAATGGCCTTATTTGTCTCATTTTACAGTTTTTGACTTAAAGTCTTTTCTGATTTAAGCACAGTCACGTACCACAGAATGACATCTCAGTCAATTATATTCGACACTGCATATATGAAAGTGGTCCAATGCGATTAAAATGGAGATAAAATTTTCCTATTACATAGTGATATCATAAGTCAATGCATTACTCATGTGCTTATAGTGATGTTGGTGCAAACACACCTACTGCACTGTAGATGTGTCTGCACCATAAGCATATACAGTACATGTATATATACATACAATATATGTAGCACATATAAGTATATACACTACATGATACTTGGTAATGACAATAAATGACCTAGTTATTGGTTTTTATGTTATTATGTGTTTTGCTATGTTTTAGAGTATACAACCTTTATTTATAAAAAAAAAATCTTTACTGAAAAACTTTATATCATGTTATTTTTTTTAAATTTTTTTATTGGTTGTTCAAAATATTACAAAGCTCTTGACATGTCATATTTCATACATTAGATTTAAGTGGGTTATGAACTCCCATTTTTACCCCAAATACAGATTGCAGAATCACATCAGTTACACATCCACATTTTTTACATAATGTCATATTAGTAACTGTTGTATTCTGCTACCTTTCCTATCCTCTACTATCCCCTCTCCCCTCCCCTCCCATCTTCTCTCTCTACCTCATCTACTGTAATTCATTTCTCTCCTTGTTTTTTTTCCCATTCCCCTCACAACCTCTTATATGTAATTTTGTATAACAATTTCCATTTTTATGCAATTTCCCTTTTCTCTCCCTTTCCCTCTCACCTCATGTCTCTGTTTAATGTTAATCTTTTCCTCCTGCTCTTCCTCCCTGCTCTGTTCTTGGTTGCTCTCATTATATCAAAGAAGACATTTGGCATTTGTTTTTTAGGGATTGGATAGCTTCACTTAGCATAATCTGCTCTAATGCATCCATTTCCCTGCAAATTCCATGATTTTGTCATTTTTTTAGTGCTGCATAGTATTCCATTGTGTATAAATGTCACATTTTTTTTTATCCATTCATCTGTTGAAGGGCATCTGGGTTGGTTCCACAGTCTAGTTATTGTGAATTGTGCTGCTATGAACATCGATGTAGCAGTATCCCTGTAGTACGCTCTTTTAGCAGGAAACTCATATATTCTGTATTGTTTATGCCTCGATTGCATAATAAGACCAAGTCATGTGATTGACTATGCCACCCAGGTTTGTATAAGTACGCTAAACTATGTTTGCCCAATGATGAAATGTCATTACGTTTCCAAGAATGCACAGTGTTGTTAAGCAATGTGTACATTTATAGCTACTCCAGTATTCTTTCAGTTTTATTTTCATGAAATGTCTCTTTCCATCTCTTCAATTTTAGCCTGCATGCCTGATGAGGACCACAGACAAGTCAAGATGGCACCTGGCACTTTGCCAAGAGGAGTGGTTTGAGAAGTAACACCAGCGAGCCATTAAGATGATGGAGATTTCTTAATGACTGACTACTGTGTCTAGATTATGTCAGTTAAGTTAAGCTGTGTGTAATCATTAAGATGATGAGGATTCCTTATTGGTTGACTGCTGTATCTAGTTTGTTAATTAAGTTAAGCTGTGTGTAATTAGTTGGGTATATATACTTCTCTGTCCCATAATAAAGTGGCTCCCTGCCGCGACCCCTCGCCAGCAAGGAGGACACGACACAGGATTCTTCTTTCAGCAGTTTATTCAGGCCTTTAATTATGTGTCTCTGGAAGCTTCTCTCTACTACTACTACTACTACTACTACTACTACTACTACTGCTACTACTCCTACTGCTACTACTACACCCAAGCGCCCCAGCCTTGATAAAGTACATCAAGCCCCAATGCACAACTGCCACGTGGACCTTTCTCATAGGGTGTTTACAGCAACGTGCCAACTCTCCCAAAACAAGGAGTTGCTTATCACAGGCCACGGCGCCATCTTGTAATGGCGGCCACAGTTCACAGAAATGGCTCACCACAGTTCCCCCTTTTTGTTTTACTAAGACAATACAGGCGAGAGTAGAGGTCCTATCCCACTGTGCAGAAGTGGCTGCATAGTATGGCTCAGCCCTAGGGGGGCCCTTCCCTGGATCTGACTCCATATCAGCCGACGCCTTTTTTCGTGGGACAGGGCGTGGATGTCCAACCCACATGCAATAGGACATGCTCTCCTTGAGGTCCACTGTAGGATCACTCAAGTGCAGTGCCTTGCCTTGCATCCTGTATCGTGACGATGGTGAACATAAGGGGGTAGCTGGGACTACCTCTGTAGGACAACCACAAATAAGATGGTGACACCCTGAGAGAAAGGCACGGGCTTTAAAGCCATAGTTAAAGACCAGTGTGGAAACCCTTCTGCGTGCAATGGCAGCAAGACCTGCAGAGTGCAAGGGCTTTCCAGCACTAGAAGAAAGACAAAAGAAGGACATGTCGAACCCAGTGCAATGTTAGAATAACTTGGGGTGCAATGACCATGTCAAAGGCACTAGTGTGGAAACCCATCTGCGTGCAATGGCAGCAAGGCCTGCAGAGTGCAAGGGCTTTCCAACACTAGAAGAAAGACAAAAGAAGGACATGTCGAACCCAGTGCAATGTTAGAATAACTTGGGGTGCAACGACCATGTCAAAGATTTACTGCTTAAGCTGCGCAAGCCAGACCTGAGGCGAGTTGCCATTTTCTAAAGCAGCAAGAGCTTGGACGAGCATTGCCTTGTCCTGAGCATTGTGGGCCTTGAGACGACAGGGAAGCCACAAACAAAGAATCACACCAAAGCAACATACTGCCCCCAAATGCTTACTCCCACCCACTCTTTAAAAAAGGAAAAAGCAGAAGATAGCCAATTAGTGAATTGACCCAAAGTCATGGGATCAACACGGGTGTTATTCAAGACAGCTATCTGAGTCAGTTGAGACTGGATCATGTCTTCCACCGCCATGGACCAATTCTCAGCCAAATAGTCACCGATGATGCGGGAAGCATTCCTGGAATCATTAAATCTGACAGAGGTTATACACAAATGCGCACGTTGGTCAATGCAACCCAAAAGTACCAGGTCAGACAATTCTTCTCTCTGAGCTTGAAGTATATCTATTCTTTGTTTAGCAGCTAAAATCCCTGACAAAATATGTTGGTTAATTTTATTTTGAGATTCGAGTATGGTGGAAGTTTGTTGAATAACATTATTAATAGTGGCAGCAGTTTGCACCTGGCTGGCCATGGCTACTCCAGCCGTAACTGCTGCAGCAGCAGCAAGGCCTGCATTAGTTAATGGCCCACCTATCTCTCTACAGACTTTCATCCAAGCCTCTATGCCTTTGTTTTTATAAGGAGTAATAGCTGCCTTACATTCTTTAGTACACTGTTCAAAGACCAATTGTTTAATCAAGGGCATGGCTCTATCGGGATCGCCAAAAATTTTTCCTGCAGCATCCACCATCCTAGCAACAAAGTCTGAGATCTGTATTGACTGTTCTCCAAACTTGAGAATGAAAAGTCCTCCCGGAGCCTTGGACTCCTCCCACGTACGGGGGCAGAGCAATGGGTGGATCTATGGGTGGAACATCAGGTATGGAGCCCTCCTCTAGGTTCTCAACTTCCTCCCCAGAACTGGATTTATTACCCTTCTCACAGCAGGCTTTTACATCTGTTGTTTCCCATTTTTTCTTTTTTATCTTACTATTATGTAATTGTTGTAATAACTTGTCCAATTCCTCAGAACTGTCCGAGCTACTTGTGTCCTTGGGAGTTTTTAACTCAGTCAAGTCCGGATAGAGCCTTCTCCTCTGTTTAACTTCAGACTCCCTTGTCTGTTCACCACTCTTACTCCTAATACTTTCTGCTACCTCGCTATGTGACCCCTCCGATTTTTCTTCATGCAATTGCTCAAGAACGGCCTGACCCTCGCTCACAGCTTTCTGGCATTTACCATCCATTATGCACCCCCTCACTAATTTCCAAAGCAGAATGGTACCGCCCTTTAAAGTTCCTTGTTTGTAAGCGAAATCCAGATCTTTCCCTAATTTGTCCCAACTGGGAATCGTGAGACTCCCTGAAAAAGCAAACCAAGGAGCTACAGAGTCAGTCTCTTCTAAAAACCTCTGTAATGTGCTCCGCTTCACTTTAAGTCCCTTGGAACGCAGTAACCCGTCCAAGGCCAGCAAAATTGGGCTTGAGGAAGTAGCACCCATACTGTTCCAAGCAGTATTAAGAAAGTGAAAATACAAAACCCCGCTCTCTCCTTATTTACAGAGGAGCGTCTTATATATTATTTTTTCGCCACTCTCTCTTTATCTACAGAGGAGCGTCTTATTTTATTATTTTTTCCCCCGCTCTCTCTTTAATTACCGAGGAGCGCCCCGCTTTCATTTGCGGATTCCCATTTTACCTGGGAACTTACCGGTGCACCACCCTGACTGCTGAAAGTTCTGGATCCTGGGTCCGAGGAGGTGTTCCCCGTCCGGGCCACCAACTGCCGCGACCCCTCGCCAGCAATGAGGACACGACACAGGATTCTTCTTTCAGCAGTTTATTCAGGCCTTTAATTATGTGTCTCTGGAAGCTTCTCTGTACTACTACTACTACTACTACTACTACTACTACTACTGCTACTACTCCTACTGCTACTACTACACCCAAGCGCCCCAGCCTTGATAAAGCACATCAAGCCCCAATGCACAACTGCCACGTGGACCTTTCTCATAGGGTGTTTACAGCAAAGTGCCAACTCTCCCAAAACAAGGAGTTGCTTATCACAGGCCACAGCGCTTATCAGCGCCATCTTGTAATGGCGGCCACAGTTCACAGAAATGGCTCACCACAGCTCCCGCTGTATCAAACTTCACAAGTTGCTTGTCACCCCCCCACCCCCTTCCCACCCCCGGTTATTTTGCTCAGCCAGACTGCAGCAAATACTTAGGCCGTATTTTGTTTATCCATTCAGCAACTCTATGTCTTCTGATTAGAGAATTGAATTAATTTATATTTCAAGCAACTGATAAGTAAAAACAATATTGCTGTTTTGTTAATTGTTCTCTGATTGTATTACAGGTCCTTTCTTTCTTTCTACTGTAGTTTTTTATTTTTGGTTACCATAGGCTTATGTAAAACATTTTATAGTTATAACAAGGCATCTTAAAACTAATAGCACTTCAATTTTGATTGCATAAAATAACTACACTTTTTATTCCAGCCCACTATTTTTTGATGTCACAGTTTACATCATTATATATTTCTCTTAATAAAGTAATGCAGCTATTTTTATTTATTACAGTTTTGCCTTTCAACTTTTATTAAAGATATAAATGATTTATACTATCAGTATAGCATTAAAATTTCTGTGTTTAACTTTTTCTAACTTTTACCAGTGAGTTATATACTCTTTTATGTTTTCATATGTTTTGTGCTAATAATTAACATGCTTTTCTTTCAGGATGAAGAACTGCATTTTGCATTTTATTTATTTTATTTTATTTATTTTTTCAGTGCTGGAAATTTAACCAAAAGCATTTTGTATGGATAGATTTGAGAGTGATAAGCTCTCTCAGCTTCTATTGTTCCTGAAAAATCTTTCTCTTTCCATTTCTGAGCAACACCTGTGCCAAGTATAGTATTCTTAGTTGCAGGTTTTATTTTCCCCCCTTCAGCACTTTGAGTATATTATATGTTTAAAAAGTTTATGTTAAAATGTTTATGATTGATTTCTTGCACTACACCCAAATAGAACCAACCAAATCAGAATGGATTCAATATTGTTAAATACCTCATAATGAAACTGGTCTTTGAAATGGGAATATTTTCTCTTTTGATTCTGTTCCATAAATATTATAAGCATTCATTCCTTTTTATGCTTTTTTGTACTCTGATAATATTTTTTCAAACAATCTTCACATTTACAGGTTCTTCTGCTTGAAAAATATTCTATTAGTGTTTTCTCTTATATTTTTCATATTGTTCATTATATTTTTCATCTTTAGAATTACTTTTAGATTTCATAGTAATTTCAATCTCCATTAAATTTTTCACTTCTTAGTTGTTTTCCTGATTTCATTACATTGTTTCTCTATATTTATGAATTTCATATGAATTTCATCGAGCTTAAAACAATTATTTGAATACTTTGTTAAGTAGTTCATATATTTCCATTTGAAGGGGTCGATGTAGATACTGAGAGATTATGTTCCTTTTTTTTGGTGCTATAATTCCTTGTTTTTATGTCTTTTATTGTTTCACACTGATATCAATTTGGTGAAGCATTTACCTCTCTTTTTATTGTACAAAGACTTTTCCCCTATTGCAGTAGGGAAGGGGCACTTGCTCAATGAATTGTAATTGTTTTGTCCCTAGTAAAGGTACCAGTATTTTGGTTTCCGGTGCAGCTCCATAAGCTGAGTTGTTGAGTAACAACAAACATTATAAAGCTATTCACTGAATAATGCTATGAATATCTACAGTAGTAGTGATTATTACTGGGCTCTTCAGTGGTGATGCCCACTAAGATCCTTTTAATCCATTTTTCTCTTACCAGAGATGTTGTGATTGAGGGGATTCCTCTTGAAACTGGGTCTGGCAAATGGATTTTTGGCAGTGGCACTGGTGTCTAATGAATGGTGCTTGTGAAGCAGGCACAGAGCTGAATTTTGAGCCTGGGAATGAATGGAAGGTCTACATCTCTGGGATTCAGGGCTGTGGAGGTAACTCTTGCCTGGGGTGTTGGCATCATTTCTGCTGTATTCATCATAGGAAGGAGGATACCAATGCTTATGAAACAGCCTGTGTACGCGAGAGTAGGATCATAGGTAAGCACAGAGTTAGAGTGACTCTGAAGTTGGGCTGAACAGGAGCCCAGAGAATGGACAGACACAGTAAAGGTTTGGCTCAGAGTCTGAAATACAATTACAAACTTGTTCCGTATGGTGATGGCTTTTGGGTCCAAGACATAGGAAAGCCCAAGGCAGTTACAGAGCTGGTGTTTAAAACTTGGACACTCTAATTAGTGCCAAAGATGTGAGTTCAGGACACATGACAGATTGTGAGAGATAGTTGCTCCTTCTTTCAAGTGACTGAAGAGCAGTTACTTCTTAAAGGGCAGGGGTGTACAGCTATGTTTCCTTCTCTGGGATTCCCTTATGAGTCAGGAGTCAGAAGATACTTGTGTCTCCTGTAGAGAAAGTCAGTTAGGATTATTTTGGTTTCTATCACATAGTTGAGAATGATACTGATAGCTTCTGCCTTCCTTCTTTCTTAGTTCATGCAAAACTCCTGACATTTCAAGTAGCAATCTCTAGCAATCTTTTCTAAATGAATATCCTGATGCCCTCTCTTTTCTTTCCTTTAATTAATTTATCTTTACTTTTTTGCTACATATTTTCTTTTTTCTTTTTTTTTTTTTTTAAAGAGAGAGTGACAGAGGAGAGAGAGAGAGAGAGTTTTTTTTTAATATTTATTTTTTAGTTCTCGGCGGACACAACATCTTTGTTGGTATGTGGTGCTGAGGATCGAACCCGGGTCGCACGCATGGCAGGCAAGCGCGCTACCGCTTGAGCCACATCCCCAGCCCCTTGCTACATATTTTCAATGGCTCTTGAGACCTCTAGATTATTTTGATTTGTGAATAGTTCTCTGCAATTTTTGTGTGTGGGAGAATGAAAAGTAATATATCTGTCTCTGGCTTCTTAGTGATACCATCAATATTTTGTTATATTTATATTAATAAATATAATACTAATATGTTACTTTTACTGTGTACTGGCAATGTGATATGGATATGTTAGCTGAGGACTTGGAATTCTCTTACTACACTCCCATTTTTCCATTATAAGCACATTATAATCTGTCAATAGATGATCAATATTTATATTGCTGTGAGACTATATGGAGTATTCACTATTGTAAAATAGTCTGCAATAATCACATTTTTAAAAGATTTTCCTTTCCTTAAATTTTTTAGAATATTACTATTTCCTTCTATATATTCCAATATGACTTGAAAAGGATCACACACATCAATCTTTGTCCATCTCTTCCTCCTTCCTTCCTTTCTTTTCCTCTTCTCCTTTCTTTCTTCTCTCCGTCTTTCTTTTTGTTTCTTGGAACATTTTTTCCTTCAAGTTCTAGTTGGATGTTTTGACCCTCAGGACTAAAAAAATATATATATTTTTTTATTTGTTTAATTAATAAAAATACATGTGCTGATAGTTTCCTAAGAAAAAATCAGTATGGAAGATAAATTCTTTTAATTTGACTGTCTCTATATTACTTTTGTTCTTCTCTAACAGCTGATTTAATAACTTGAAAATAATTTTCCTCCACATTTCAAAAGCTTCATCTCACTGATCCCTGGCTGCCAAATAAAATTTCTGTTGAAAATCTTGCTCTGTCTGAATAGTACATGCTCTGTGTCTCTCAGGATTTCTGACTTTTAGTAAGGATTTAGAATTATCTTGTTTTTATAAATTATTAAAATATATCTATGGTAAGAAAACTGAGCCCTTTTTAAATCTTTGCTGGTAGTTTTTTAACCCTCATTCTGTCTCCTTCTTCTTATGTGTCACACATAAGTAAGCCAACAAGAAAGCCTGAGTGCTTCTTTCTTGGGTGCCTTGAGGAGATTTAGAATACACAAGTTCCACTCAAGCATGTGATACTCAACCTACTTTGTGACAGTAAAGAACCAGACCAGTCTTCCTTCTGTTTTCTCAAGTCATGTCAGACCTGTTTGAAAGTTCTTCCCTGCTCTCTGCAGAGGTGTCTCTGCAGAGATTGTGTAAGTGATGAAGTTTTTCAAGCCATCTTGGTGTATATATGGCAATATTCATACCAAATCTTGGTCATTTTCCTTTCCCACTTTTGCAGGGTGAGAATGACTTTTACTATTATCTTCTGTTCTATTCTCATGGTACTTATAGATTCATATAAAAATTCTACCATCATTTCCTTTAGTACCCCAACTCTAATTATTAAATCATGCTTCATTACCATATTTCCTTTTCCCCTATATCAATGTTTTATTGCTTATTCTTTCATAGTCCCTCTGATGTTAAGTCACTTTTGTACTGACACTTTATTCAGATTTGTTTGTTTATTAACATAATTTAAAAATTGATTTCTTTCTGCTTCAGTCTCAGCTGAGAGTCCAAAAGATAGGAACAAAATAATATGTGTGATATCTTTTCTTTCATTGCTAGAACAATTTTATATGATTTCACTGGGGGTAGCTACAAAACTGGATTTTTCATATAAAAGGTCATAAAAGGCATGAGTCCAAAAGGTGGTCTGATATAATTTTAGAGAGGACCCCATTCAAAGTGGGCATCATGCATCAGTCTTGAAATATACATGGAGGGAGGCTTGCAGAGTGGTGTGGGGTGCAGAGCTGAGGGGGGCAGGCAGCTAACTGGCAGGTGGAATGGCTTTTTCCTTATTTTCTGTAGTTTAGTTGTTCTCAATGGGAGGGTCTCTTGGAACTCTTGGGAATCTATAAAAGCACAATATGATAAAGCATTCAGTATTTGAACACTGGCCAGAGCACACCAGCATCAAAATATGACCGTGGTAGCAAGTAAAGTTCTCTCTATCCTTTATGTCTCTTCCTGCTGCCCAGTTTTATTAGCTTCTAGCATGTTTTTTTTTTTATTTTTTATTTTTATTTTTCTTTTGCAGTTTTTTAAAAAGACTTCCTCCCTTCTACAGAGTTCATGTTCAATCCATAGAAAACATACCGCTGGAGAACATGCACTAAGGTAGTAGCTTAATATGACAGTGGTATCCTTCTGTGAACTCTACTGTTAAGCAGGTGATCCTGTCCAAGCCTTTCATTCTCACTCACATCCAACAAAATCCAGCCTGTTTGCCCTGTCAGGTTCCTTAGGACACATAGCAAGCTGTTAGAATAATTTCCTAACACCTCTTCACTTGGCATGAGATATGGGGTTAGGGAAAATAGTCCTTCCCCATAATGCAGAGAAAAAAATACTTAAGTGTCGCGACCCCTCGCCAGCAAGGGAAACATGACACAGGATTCTTCTTTCAGCAGTTTATTCAGGACCCTTGAAGCATGATAAGAAAACAGGAAAAAGCTCTAGCGGTTGGTCTGCCCTGGCTTAAGTACCCAGCCCCGCCAATGAACTAGCACCACGTGGAAAAGTCTAATAGGTACAGCGCAGCGGAAGCAGGCCAGAGCCCAGCCCCTCAGCCTTACAAGGAGTTGTTTACCTCTAACAACTCTAACTGCTAAAGAAGCAGAAGCAGGAAACCAGCGCCATTTTCAGGGTGCGGTCGCCAGCTCCCAACACTTAAGCATTTTATATAATTTCTCAAAATAATCCCCTCCTTGGTGCTGAGGAAACTTATAGTTATATGGCACATTTTTAAGTGATCCACAGACCTCTTTTCTTACCTTGACAATTTTATTCTTTTATTACGAGAGTTAGAGTTATGAATGATGACAGCAGTTGTTTATAATACATTGTTTGCAATTTGTGCATAATGCTCATCTATGTCATTCAGAGACGTCAGGGTGGCTGCTTAGTATAATATTGTCAATTTTGGGAACTTTAAATGAAACCAAATCAGAAACTGCCATTTTATCATTGTATTACATTTGTTTATTTCTGATTTATTTATCACATATATGAGTTCAAGTAAGTTAAAAATAGATCAAAAAAAGGGGAAAAAGAGTAGGAATATAAAAAACTTAAGCTCTGAATGAGGCTAATACTAAAATGTATTCCATAAAAGCCTATATGGTCTCTCTGGATAAGCCAAACATGGCTCTGAGCCATATCATAATTAAAATCATAGAAGTATTAAATTTGTTTAATACTCTGTCTTAACTAAGCTTTATAAAGGCAGGTTGTTGTTCATACTTTTTTGTGTGTGTTTCTGCTTTCCAATTTTGTTTTTTTCCACTGAAATAACTCTAGAATAGAGGTTTTGTGTAGTGTATGACATATGCTAAAAAACTATTGAATGAAAAAATAGGTAAATAAGTTTGCTTTTAAGACTTCTGTTTTTGTTTTTACGGTGGCAGCACAAATTCCTGATTGGGTAGATGTATTACAAATATGTTCTCCCAATCTGTTCTTTATCTTTCGACACTATTTACAGAAATTTTTTGTCAGATTTTTTTTTGAATTTTTTTTATTAAATTGAGGTAAAATTCATACAAAATAAAATTCAGCAATTTTCAATGCACAATTTGATAGGTTTGGATATGTGTACATTACTGTTCAGCCAACATCCCAGTTGAGATGATGAATATTTTAATCAATTCCTCCCAAAGTGCTCTTTTCTCATTATTTTAATGATAGGTTGTGTTAACATTAGAGCATTTCATAAGGAATTTCTTGTATTCCAAACAGAGTCTTTCTTGTCGTCATTGTGTAGCAGTAGTACAATTCCCCCTTGTCAATAAGGATCAATCACACCTGAGAACAGAGTAACCCTCTTCTTTGCCTGTTGATTCAAAGGTATAAGGAGGCTAATGTCCAGGTGGAAGTCCTAATTTCCAGTTCAGTGGAATTATTGTAGATTTTCCTGATGAAGCATTTCTTCTTTTGAAAGTAACACCACAAGACTAGTAAAGCCTAAGGTGATAGGAATAAGAAAGCATAATTTTGCTAGTGAATCACAAGAGATAATAGTGATGTGGTGGATAGTAGATAGCAGTGGCCATATCTACTCTTAAATCCTGGACCCACAAATCTTAGCTACATTGAATGCAGAGTTAAAGTATATACATATTCCCTGCCCCATAAGGTATCTCCACCTATCTTGAATTGTAATTGAGTCTTCAAAAGGGCGTTTTATTATTCTGGTAAGCCAGCTACTTCAGGATGAAAGGAGATATGGTAAGATCAATGCATTCAATGAGCATGAACATTTGAATGCTACATGGAATACCATAATGGAGAATGGGGTAGTCTTTAAGTCCACAGATGGTCGGTCATTTTGGCCAAAGCATTGCATGCATGGAAAGCAAAGCTATATCCCAAGAATAAAGCAATATTTGTTCCATAATGAAAGCTGTCCAATATAATCAACCTGTCACAAGGCAGTTGGCTGATTCCCCAGGGAATGGTGCCACAGGGAGGACTCAATAGTGAACCTGATGCTGGTAGATTAAGCAGTCAGTAGTGCATACAGTCAAAATGGCCTTGTCAAGTTTAAGCTCATGTTGTTTAACCCATGGATACATCTATTTCTAACAATAGGACACATTTGTTCATAAATTTATTTAAGAATGGCCAGAGAGACTAGAAAAGTGGTTGACTGGCATTTGAAGAACTGGTCATATATTCATTTGATTCCAAAAATCCTCCATTCCCATGTGTACTCTTGGATGGTCTTTCAGATTGTAAAAGCTTTCCTATTATTTTGCTATTTAGAAACCTCTTTTTCAATGCCTCTTCCCTTGCAGCCAATTTGTCAATCAGAGTCCATCCAAGTACCTTGCCATCTAGCAAAACCATTTGACCACAGCTCATGAATCACTATAGAATTTTATGTCTGGCTATTTCTCCTTCTAGGCAATAGGAACAACCAGGTGCATTGCTCAAAGTTCAAACCATGACAAAAACTACCCTCACGTTGGTCCTTTAGGCATGGACACAAAACAGTGTGTGCTGCAACCATCTGCTTTAAGTTCATGTCTAATATCCACCTTTTACACAGAACAACCTGTTAAGCAAGCCTTAAGGTTTTTGTTTTTTTCGTTTTGAGTACTGTGGATTGAACCAAGGGATGTTCTACCACTGAGCTACATCCCAGATCTTATTTATTTATTTATTTATTTATTTTTATATATTTTTTATTTTGAGCCAGGACCTTGCTAAGTTTCTTAGAGTCTCACTAAATTGTTAAGGCTGGCCTAGAACTTATGGTCTTCTTGCTTCAGCCTCCCAAGTTGCTGGGATTATAGATGTGCACAAATGCAGGATATTTTACTTTTTCCCCCACTTTACTGGTTATAGGAAACTTCCCATGAAGAATTTTCTCTTTGAGGTACAATATTATTAATATAAATGGAAAATTTCTTATCCTAGAGAAAACTTTTCTTTCTTTTTCTCTCCCCACCCTTAGACTTAACCATATAATAGGTTTACAATTTCAAGTACATTGCTAGTTAAATTAATCATATCACAAATGAAAAACTAGGCTTAGTGCTAAATTTAACTAGCACAGATTTTCTCAACAGAAGCACAATTAATATACTCTCATGAGTTTCTTAAAATTTGGTCTTAAACTAGAGCAGTATACATTTCAAATAGAAAATGTTAATTCAGGTAAATATGAAAAGATAATTTTTTGTTATTCAAGGATATCCTGTGATTTGTAGGATGTTTATTATCACCACTGGTCTTAACTCATTAGATGGCTGTAATATTTCCCAGTTGTAAAAATTAAAAATGTATGCAGGCATTGTCACATATTTCCAGTAGACAGAATTATCCCAAACTATATATTACCTTATTATTATTCATGCTATTGAATATAAGATACTCACCTCTTAATGACTTAATGACTAATTGAAAAGTTAAAAACCCAAAGCAAAAACCTAGGTATCACATCCTCTCTTTGCTTTATAAAATATAGAATTCCTCATTCCCTCCACATTTAGATATTCAAATCAATTTTCCAGATGTGACACCAATACACAACCTATAATCATGATCTTGAAATCGTGAACAAACTGGAATCTGATCAAATGAGCCATGATTTTTAGTACTTACCATGTTATCATTAATTAATTAAAGGTTGCTATCTTTTTTACTCCAAAATTTAGAGGAAATAATGATAATATAAATCATGTAGCACATTAAGATTACTTGTTGTTTATTTCTGTCCATGGTTTAAAAATTTCTTGGTGGAAACAAACAAAAATCTTTCTCATTTTTGTTGCTTGATTCAAATTTGCCCTTCTTGCAATCAATATTAAATATTCAACAAACACTCCTGAATAAATCCATCATGAATTTAGAGCATAAATAATTTTAAAGTACTTTCTATTCTTATTTTCCCACTAGATAAGTAAAAGCACAATACAAATTGCTGTGATGACATTGACAGTAATTTAGTCACTGTCATAGCTAATTCTACATTTCAGTAGGACTCAGTGAAATATTCTTAGCATTCAGAGTAACTGAGTTAAACTTTTGGCTAACTAAAAGGTGTGCTGCATTATTGCCCATCTCCATGCTAATTTTAAAGGGTCAGTTTGTGATAGTGGAGTGGTTTTCCTAATTTGCAAGTTATATGTTTTTGTAATAAAAACTAGAAGTCATTCTTGCACTGTAGTGAGCATAACTTTAATCTGGAGAGTGACACAGAAATATTATTTGATAACTTGTCAGATATAAATAAAAAATAAGAAAATTTATAAAGTATGAATTGCATGTCCAAGATTGTTTCCAGTACCCTTTCTCCATTTCCTCATTGTTCTGTAAATTATTCTATTGAGCAATTTTATGGTATTATTTCTTCTCCAGTCCCTCCATTGCATATCTCTTGCCTGGATGTTTTATTCTTCCTTCATTAGCAATATGCATTAGATTTCAAATGTATGCTTCATCTTTTAGTTCAGATTTTATTAATGCCTCAAGCAAATATTAGAAGAAAATATAAGTAGAGATATGAGCTCCCCGAGTCACATTCTGAAATATCTAAGGTCCCACAAGGAAAAATTTAAAAATTGGGGGGGATGAAAAAATTGAACTATAACTAGTTGACATTCTAGAAGAATGCAGCAGTGTCATTTACATTAGGTTGACATAAATAATAAATCTTAACACATGTTATTTCCTTTTGAATAGAAAATACTAACTAATGTATGGACTAATTTGAATGTTTACTGGTACAAAATAAAATATGAATGAAATTATTGTAATATGGTAGAAAGATACTTGGCTAGGCACCTTAAAATATTTCATGGGCTAACCTCATTCCGATTTTTCTTTTATTAAATTTTTTTATTAAACTTTATTTTATGTATTTTATTATTTTATGCCGTGTTGAGGGTCGAACCCAGGGCCTTGCACGTGCTAGGCGAGCATTCTAAGCCTGAGCCACATCCCAGCCCCACTAATTCTGATTTTTCTTAAGATCAGTTTTATCATATGTGAACAATAGTAAATAATATTAGAATAAATATTCATTCAGTGTTAAAGAATAGGAAATTGAGAAAAGCAACTATTCTATTAAATACTTTGTTTTAAATTTTATCCTAATCTCCAGATTGGGGCTTTGCAGTATGCACACTGCTCAACTTCTGTCTAAAATTCTTATCTAGGTGAAGAATAGAAAAATGATGAAAAGTGGAAATACTTTCCGGCTCTTTGACAAATTAGAATTTGGGGAGATTTTAATTGTGTATGTTACAATGTGCAAATGGAACTTCATATAATAATGGGAAGTAAATTTTAGTGCCTATTAAGAAAAAAAAATGCTGACTGCTGATTGCCTTGGGGGAGTGTCCGCTGTGGGGGATGGGACTGTACCGCTTCCTTCCCTGTCTAAACTCCCATACTCAGCCAGGGGGTCAGTGCGGGCTTGGCTGGTGGGATTCCACCTGATCGCAGCCAAGCCTCTCCCTGCTTGCTGATTAATCGCTTCCCTGGGGCGCCACACCTTCTGTAGCTGCAGGGCAGGCCGCACGAATCAGTGGGCCTGGATCTCTGGGGTCCCGCAGTTGGCAATTGGGATCCCAGGCACTCTGTCCTTTGGATTTTTCCTGCTTGCCCCTCCCCCAGCTCTAGCTAGACAGGTTTCCTTTTGGCTGCAGATGGGTAGGGGGGTTGACGAATGGGGGGAGAGAAAGGAAGAGGGAAGGGAAAACATATGGAAATGGTAGGAGACCTTCAGTGATACACAAAATTATAAGAGGTCATGAGGGGCAAGGGGGTGGGGGGAAAAAAAGGGGAGAGAATTGAACAACAGCAGAGGAGGTAGAGAGGGAAGATGGGAGGGGAGGGGAGGGGAGGGGGGATAGTAGGGGATAGGAAAGGTAGCAGAATACAACAGTCACTAATATGCCATTATGTAAAAATGTGAGTATGTAACAGAAGTGAGTCTGTATTATGTATTTGGGGAGTTCAAAACCCAATTGAGTCGAATATATGAAAGATGATATGTCTTGAGCTCTGTAATGTTTTGAACAATCAATAAAAAAAAAAAAAAAAGAAAAAAAAAAGCATAGTAGTAAGCAAAAGAGTTCAGTTTAAATGACTTACCATAAAGAATTACAGTGTGGAAAAACTGTTTCTTTATATAAAGACAGTGATAATTCTTTGTCAGATATAAGAATAAAATTTGTAAATTATAGAACATTACTATTTTCTGGTAAAATGACTATATGCTGTGTGTAGTTATAAAAATAGGAAATATTATGTGTATATATGTATATGCATATAAATATACTTTTGTATATCACTACAACCACATGCACATAATAAACATTACATATTATCATTATATGTACCTAGTATAGATGATACTTAGTAAATGCTATATTTCATATAAATAAAGAAGTATATGTTTTAAAATATCTTTAGAGGAGTAAAACAGAATCTTCAAAAAATATCAAATTTTATTACGTTTTCCATCTTATTTTAGAGTACATGATGTGAAGATCCAAAAGGAAAAAATGATAACTGAAGGTCAAATAACTTGGGCCTGAGTGAGAACTGCCAAGTTTACAAATTCTCAGAACCTTTGGGGGCTACTCATCTCCATGTGCCAGTTAAAATGTGACTGGTTATTTATAGATAATCTCTAAATTTGAATAGACTTTAAGTTGGTTTTCAATTGGCAGGAGATTTCTCAATTAAGCTTCTTGATTTAATTTTGGATATATAAATGCTTGCTGTGAATTTGGACACATTCTTGGCTTCAGACAAATCCACAAACCCAATGAAACCAAGGCTTTAATCAAGAGAATAGAAGGAAACTTTGAAATGCTAAACAATGAAATGGAACTGAAGGAATTTCACTCATTTCTCTTTTTCTTTTCTCTTTACCATATAACTTTGAACTGATTTGAAATCCCCTGGAGTGCTACTTCAGCTGAAGAGTTCAGTAGGATATAAACTCCCCAACTTCACAGAAATGTGAAAAGGTAGTATTTTTTTCACTTTCAGAACTGTCCTGATCTACATCTTTTAGAGCTTATGCAGCTTTTGTCTATCCAGGAAATTTTTATTTATATGCATGGCTTTAATTTCATACACTAAAATAAACGGATGAAAACAGAAACAAGAGAGGGCCCACTAATAAGGCAGGCAGAGGAATTTTACAAGGATGATTAAATGGTATGTCTTCTATTCATTAGTATAAGTATCACTATTGTGATTTAAATGCAGGATTTTAGGATCACTATCTCTAACTTACCATATCATTTTAGACCTTTCCTATGTGAATTTTATTATGCCAAAATAAAAAAGAAATAGGCAAATAGAGTATGGAAAAGAAAAATCAATAACTTGACCTTTGTTTACAAGGGTTTTTTTGTTTGATCAACATTGTAAGAAAAAGATTCTTTTAGTATAATACTAGAACAATTCATCAATGATTAAGGGGTCAAGTGAGATATCTATTTTGAAAGATACAGAAGAATCCTATAAATTGCTTATGGAAGTCACTTTAGGCTTGCTTAATTCAGAGATTTGATAGATTTTTTTAAAATTTAAGATTACATTGGGCATTTTAGAGAACTACATTTCAATACCAAAGAAGGGAAATACTTCAGTTTGCATCATAGTGCTTAGATTCTGCAGAGGATACCATAAAATAAGAAAAAGAAAAGCACACAAAGGAACAACTTCAAAAGAACAAGCCAGGGCAGTGATTCATATATATTTAACACTCCATGTGTTTGAGTGTTTGTTGAAGCCTTTATTCCCTTATGATGCATTTTTATTAAGTGAGGCAGAGAGAGAAAGAAAAGCGGAATTCATAGAATTGCATGGAAGAATAAAAATGAGCTCAGCATCACTGCAACTAACATGTCATCTTCGTGGGAAATGCTAATCAGCTTAACTCTCTTTGATTCTTTACCTTGTTCCCACCTGGGCTGTTCCTCCCATTCCCTGGACATTCCCATTAAACATGATCCTGGTCCTAGCTTAACATTACTTCTGCTTCTCCAGAATGTCACAGACGCCTGCTGAATGAAGGCCCTTTTAGAATGTCCTGTCTCTGCCTCACAGCCTCTTTAGTTTCCTCCACTAAGTCATTATTACTACTTTTTGTTTAAGGAAAGTGATTCCTCCTCCTTTCTTTCAAAACATAATTTATCCTCTTCACTATTTACCTACTCCATATTCTATATCTTCTTCTCTTCAATTTTTTTTCTTTGAATAAATAAGCTTCCTAAGGCTTCAAGTTACTGTCTTATTTCTCTCTTTCCCCCACCATCAAGCAAATTTTAAAAATACACAATCATTATTTGTTCCCCCACTTGTCACTCATTTGTTATTCCTTTAAATTTTATATATGCTCACTCATCTCATATATTTTTATTAAGCCAAATCTTCATTTTGTTTGGGGAAAAAAATTGTTCATCTCTGTTTCTTGTTTGCAAGTAGCAGGTAACAGTTATGCTCAAATTAAGCAGAGAAGTAATTTCTTGGAAGAACACCAGGTCACACAAAGAATTGATGAGAAGACTAATAACATAATTCAAAAGTTAAGCAGGAAAAACTCTTAGAACTCAATAATAAAAAGCTTAATTTTTTAAAATTGTCAAATAATGTGAAAAGACATTTCTCTAAGGAATATATACAAATGGCCAATAAGCACAAATAAGAGTCTCCATATGATTGTCATCAGAAAGGTAAGCAAAACTACAAAAAAATCTCTTCAATACTCATTGGGATGGCTATAATAAAAAAGACGTTATAAAATGTGCTGGTAAGAATGTGGAGAAAATGGAATGTTCATACATCACTGCTGAGAATGTAAAATGATGTAGCTATTTGGAAAACAGCCTTAGAGTTCCTAAGTGTCCTTTGATGGATGAATAAAGAAAAAAGTGTTGAAAATATGCAATGGAATACTAGTCAGTCTGACAAAAGAAGAAAATATTGTCATTTGTGTCAGCATGGACAAATCTGGAGGACATTATACCAAACAAAATAAAACAAGTGTAGAAATGCATATACTGCAGGATCTTACTTAAAAGTAAAATCTAAGAGTCAAACTTGGAAGCAGAAAGTAGAATAGTGGTTTCCAGGCTGGGAACTGATGAGAGAGAGAGATAGGCATGTTAAAGGCCACAGAACTTTAATTTTTACAACACAAGTAAATTATGGAGATCTATTGTACAGCATAATGTTAATAATCAACAATAATGTAAACTTGAAAATTGCTGAGATTATATCTTAGATGTTATCACCACAAAAAAATAAGTGTGCGAGTTGATGGATATGTTAATTAACTGGGTTTAATCATTTTAAATATATTATACTATAAACATATTGTACATCATAAATATTTTTGTCAATTATACTTTTATGAATCTAGAGGGAAGTACAATCTATTAAGCCAAACAATAAAAAAAAAAGCTCAACCTGTAGTTACCGTGTATACCCAACAATTCCACTCCTACATAGCCAAGAGCAAGGGAAATGTGAACACATCAAAATATACATATGAGTGTTCATAAATTATAGCATTATTTATAATAACCAAAAGGTTAAAACAACCCAAATATCCAATAACAATTGAAAGAATATTGTCATATAATATTCAGCAATAAAAAGAAGCAATATATTAATATATGCTCCTACATGGATGAATCTTGAAAACACCATGCTAAGTGAAATAAGCTACTTCCAAAGAATCAAGCAGCACCTTATTTTGTTTGTATGAGTGTCCAGAATAGGCAAATCGGTAGATACAGAAAGAAAATTACCAGTTGCTTGTAGGGATGTCAGAGTTGACTGCTAATAGACACAAAGTTACTATCTGGGTGATGAAACTGCTTTAAAATTAAATTATGGTGACAGTGGCCACCTGTAAATATATTAAAAAATTACTGAATTATGTAGTTTAAATGAATACAATTTATATTGAACGAATGATGTCTCAATATGATTTTTCTTTTCTTAATTTCATTCAGGAACAAAGGAAAAATTTTCAAGATTATCCATAAGACCAGTGAGTTTTCCATGGTGCCAATGATCAAGCCACACTTGGGTGCACGCTATCTCTTCCACCAGTGAGCAAAGACACTGGGTATTGGTAGGGGCATGAGACTTTAGCTCTCCTAGCTTCTTTGTGATGTCTCCTTCAGACTACTTCCCTAAGCAGGAACATTTGTTTGTTTAAATTTAAAAGAAGTCTCTGAGGTGTAGAGTCAAGGAGTATGCGAGAACCAGTATTTGAATTTTTGTGTAGAATTTTTGTGTAAAACAAAAGTGTCCTTTCCTTTTATACAGAGGGAATTTAGATACTGGGCAGCCACCAAATGACAAATGCTACTCACATTCTCTTAAAAAAATCTTTGGACTCTCTAAATGAACCTTAATCTGAACACTGGAATACTTAAGACTGCACTCTTTCAACCAATATGATTGGTTGAATTTTCTCTTGATTTCTATAAAGGAGACACTCTTCTCTCAGACCTGGAAAATAATGTTAATTTTCTATATTTTTTTTTACTTTGCATTTTGCCCCATAATCAACATTGTAACATTGTTTTAACCTCTCTAAATAAACCCTGCCAAATTTAAATATAATTATTATTACTGCTATTTTGCTGTTGGTCAGCTTTTCATTGCTGTGACCAAAATATCCAACAAGAACAACTTGGGGGAGAAAATTTTTACTTTGGTTCATGGTTTCAAAGATTTAATTCATGTTCAGTCAGATCCATTGTTTTAGGTCCAAGGTGAGACAGATCATCATGAAAGAAGGGTGTGTTAAAGGAACACTGCTCCATTCCATGGCAGTCAGAAAGCAGAGAGTGGGAAGAGAGAAAGGGACTAAAGGAAGAAGAACCTTTCCAGGCATGCCTCCAGTGATACACCTCCTCCTGTCCTGCCCCATGTGCCTGCAGATACCATCCAGTCCATTCAAACTAGGATGGACTGATCAGGTTACAGCTCTCATGTATCACCTCTGAACATTAACATGGGAGCTCTGGGAGAACAATTTATATCCAAACCGTAACATACTTCTAACTAGTTTGACCCTGACAATTTGGCACTTAACTTATTATTCCATCAGGAATGTTCTATGAAGAACAATCCTCTCACAAGCCACTGCCAGATCAATCTTCTCAAAGAAAAGCCCAGGTCAAGTTATTGTTCTGTTCAAAACTTTCAGTGGTAAAACATGAACTATACCATGACATGTGTTGAAAGCCCTTAAAATTTTACTGAATCTATCTTTCCAGAATAATTTCCTAATTTCTCAGTCAGATAAAAGATATGTTGACAAAATGTATTTTCCTCTTCACCAATGTGAATTATACAATTCAGTTGCTTTTAATAATTTTGGAAAACAATAGGGATAAAAAAATAGCATCATTCCTATAATGCTGAAAATATTACTAGTTCTTTTTACTAGAAAATCGATAAAACGAGCTTAAATATGGATGCATTGGTGAAATTCTATTGAGAATCTGGTAAAAATTACTCCTTCAATTTTGTAAGTTATCTTCCCAATCTTGTAAAGAGGCATAAAATTATTCAATATGCTGTAATTTTTAGGAATAGTTGTTCTGAGATACAAGTTATAGGAAAAATCAGCCGTAATAAATCAGATTTAGGCAATTTTTCCTAGAAATATCTTCTTCACTATTAACCACTACCACAAAATAAATGTAATTTCTCTCTTATTTATTTATGTACTTGAAGGTCACTAAACTTCACATACCAAAAGTGTACAGTTTTATCACTTTTAACATATGCATGCACACCTGAGAAACTATCACCACAGTTAGAATACAAAACATTTCCATTTCTCTACTCTTCTCTTGCCCCTTCATAATTAGTGCCTCTTGTACTCCCATATCTTATCTGCTTTCTGTCACTATAAATTAGTTTGTTTCTATGATCTGAATGTTCATGTTCACCTACAATTATATGTTTAAATCCTAAGCCCCAAGGTGATAGTATTAGGAGGTAGAGTATTTGGGGAGATCATTAGAACCTGAGGGCAGAGACCTGATTAGTGGAATTGGTGCCAAGAAAGCTCTTTGGCCCCTTCACTATGTGAAGACACAGCAAAGCCTCTGTCTTCCATATGTATATATCTGTCTATCTATCTCTATCTATCTATCTATCTATCTATCTATCTATCTATCTATCTATCTATCTATCAGAGGTCACTATACTCCTGTTCTGCCAGTACCTTGATCTTGGACTTCCCAGACTTCAGAATTGAGAGAAATAAATTTCTACTGTTTATAAACCAGTCTGATCATGGAGTTCTGTTAAAGCAGTCTGAATGGGCTGAAATATTTATTCTCTGGAATTTTATACAAATATATTTATAAAACATGTACTCCCCTGACTTCTGTTTTATCTTGCTTTTGGCCTGTTCGTTTGATATATATATATATATATATATATATATATATTTTTTTTTTTTTTTTTTTTTAGCCTGGCTTCTTTCACTTACCATAATGGTTTGAACTTTTTCCACATTTATATGTTAACTGCTGTTTTGTTCAATAACTATATCACTACATGTTTATTTGTTCATATATTGTTGGACATTGGATTATTTATAGTTTTTATTTAAAATAGAGCTGTGATGAACATTTGTAAGAAGTCTGTGTGGCATTTGACAATCCTATAAACTATGTGATAGGATCCCACTGGCTCTTCAATTTCCTGTTTGTTTAATTGTTTGTTTTTATTTTTCACATTCTTCTGGGTATGAAATGGTATCTCAATGTGATTTGGATTCATGTCCCTAAAGACATGATGATGAAGACTACATTATCTCCACAAGCCATTTATATACTCTTGTAAGTATTAAACTCTTTTGCCTATTTTTAAAAATTTGTACTGTATCTTTTTATTATTTAATTTTAAGTGTTCTTTCAATTTATTTCTAATTTATGTTTTGTGAATATTTTCCTTTATTTTGTATTTTGCCATTTCATTTTCTTACTGGTATCTTTAGATGAATAACTTTTAAATTTTGGTGAAGTAAAAATTATGTATATTATTAAGTTTATATTTATTGCTGTTGCTTTCTGTCTAACCATCTAAAGTTTGCAAAATTTTTCTTTGATAATTTTCTCTAGCAAATGAAAGCTTTAGGTATTATATTTTTATATAAGATATATTATTATATGATTCATTTTGTGTAAATTCTTGTGTATAATATATGATATAATTACTATTTATTTATTTTTTCATTTGGAACCCAATTGATATATTTATTGAATTGTCTAGGGTTCAATGTTCTATTGATCTATGTGTCACTTTTCTCATTTTCCACACAGTCTTGATTGCTCTTACAGTATATGCTGTGAAATCAGGCACAGTAAGACCTTCTACATTGTTCTTTATAAAATTTTTTTAATGATTTTACATTTTTTGGTGCCCTTATGCAATTTATTTTTATCTGTGTATTTTTTGGTAAATTATTTTATTTTTTAATATTTTTTATTTATATATGACAGTGGAATGCATTACAATTCTTATTCCACATATAGAGCACACTTATTGTTGTTTGTCTTCATAATAACTGCCAATCTGACAACTGAGATGAAATCTTAGAGTAGTTTTGATTTGCATTTCTCTAATTGCTAATGATGATGAACATGTTTTCATATATTTGTTGATTGATTGTATATCATCTTCTGAGAAGTGTCTGTTCAGTTCCTTGGCCCATTTATTGATTGGGTTATTTTTTATTATTATTATTATTATGTTGGTACTTAGCTTTTTGAGTTCTTTATATACCCTAGAGATTAGTGCTCTAAAAGAGAATAAAATCATGGCATTTGCAGGTAAATGAATGGAGTTAGAGAAGATAATGCTAAGTGAAGTTAGCCAATACCAAAAAAACAAATGCTGAATGTTTTCTCTGATATTAGGAGGCTGATTCATGGTGGGTTGGGGATCATAGGAGGAACAGACTAACTCTAGATAGGGCCGGGTAGGAGGGGAAGGGAGTGGGTATGATTTTACATTTCTAGGCAAATTTAAGATCAAATTGTAGACTTTAAAAAAATGCTCTAAAGTATATTGTATCCCCCTTTATTTTATTGTCATAAATAAACTCTCTTATAATGTGATGGGAATTCATATTTGGAAGATGAGCAAATGTTTGGTGATTCAATATTTAGATGATGGTCAATCTAAGTATGTTACTGCACCAGAAAAGATCTTGTGTTACCTGACACAGAGCACTGGATTCAGTGCTTACTGACTATTATAATGATGTAGCATTTATACATTTAGGAAATAGGGAGACCAGCCATGCTTTAACATCATTGAAATACTTGCTGAGTGTGATGGGTGTGTTGGCCTGTGACCTGGAATTATTATTGCATATTTTTTGGAGACTCCCTATATTCTGGCCTTAATTTAATTTCCCTCTTGTATGCTTCATTTTTTTCAATACCTGGCTTTTTAATTTTTTTCTTTTTTCTTTTACTTATTTAGCATCATTCTAAGTCTTGTCTACTCCTAATCCTTTTTAGTGTGAATGATTCCTTACAATGATATTCGGCATTGAGCCATGGAATCTACTGTATGTGTACTCCATCAGAATAATATCAGTAGGTTTATCTATATTTTATAGAGATTTTCTGATACAGTTGTAATGTATATCAAACAGAAGTTCACACTGATGCATTTTTAGGTGAGAATTTTTTCAAAAATAGGTTCATATTTTAATTATTTACTGGAGTATTTTTTGCTTCCCAAAGAAGCAAGCTCACCATGAAATAATGTACATATTCAAATTCATTAATTAATGCATGTTTAACTCTCCTAATTCTTAGGAAATTTTTATCTTAATCTTACCATTTCATATTGTACATAAATTTCTTCCAGATTTTTATGGGTGTATTTTGACAGTCTTAGATTTTGTGATCAATAAGGATGGCATATGTATTCACAAAAGAGAACAAAAAAAGTAGCAGTGACTTTTTTAATGCTTTAAAAAAACAAATGAAATTAAATATGCTTTCAAATTTTACATAATTTTTTATACAAGTAAATTACATTAGTGTATAAAAGAGTACAAGAACTTTTTAGAGGACATATGGCTTTTTCTACATGTTCATATATATGTCCAGCCCAGTGCCTTCCAATTTTATATTGGTTATATATTATTTATGTTTTATGTCTTTATCCAAAGTTTTGGTTACAATCTGTGAAATTTCAGGAAAAAATTTCAAAGAAACTTATACCATTTTTTTTGCTTTGATATATATATTTTCATTGTTTAATGTATAACCAGTGGGACAATAGGCCTAGAATAAAAAATAGAAAACATTTCCTGGAGGTAGAGTACAAATAAAGCCTGTTGTGAGAATTATTAGAAATACAGAAAATAGGTATCTTCTACTAAAAACATTATTGTTTTTATACTTTTAGGTTATTAAGCTACATAGCTCACAGGAATAATCTAATAATATAAGTTCTTGGGTAACTTGACACTTTATCTATTGCATGTACCAAATTATTATCTACTTTTATCATCTGTTTCACATTTTTTTACTTAATGATATTATATTCTTTAGTGTGAAACAAGTTTTAAATACCAGACATTTTATAAGACATATTTTAACATGAAAAACATCATTGGTTTTTCTTACTAATACATTTTCAGTAAATAATGTATGACTTCATTGACATGGCAAGAAAATATATGAGGACATATCAATTATATGCGTTCAGTTTTATGCTTACTATGGAATGGGGAAACAGGATCTACAGTTTTCTTAGTGTGGTTTTTATCAGCTCAGAGAAGTGAGAATGAGTTCATGTATGGATGTAATTTGAAGTTAACATAAAAGGAAAGATATTATAGTAATTTGATATAAGTAGAGCTATTTACTTTGGTGTTTTTTTAAAGTTGACATAATATTTTCACATTCTTCTTGGATATAATATGGTAATTCTCTCTCTCTCTCCCTCTCTCGCTCTCTCTCTCTCCACACACACACATGCACACAAACTCGCATACACACTGCATAATAATTAAATCAGGGTAATAGTATTTCTGCTTCCAAAAACATTTGTCACTTTTAAGTTTTAAGAAATTTCAGACTCATTTTTGTTTTAGCAACCATTACCTTTCCCTAATTATATCTTTTTTCTGACTTTGAAAACTTAGCAGGTACTAACCAGTATAGAAGTGAGCTACCAAAGAAATTTTGTTATTTTTTAAGAGATTCATTTTTCTTTTTATATATCAGTGTAAAATCATGATCTGTAATTATAACACATAAACTCAGTATTATTATAAGTCACAATCTAGGAAGAAAGGAAAATACTAATAATATCTCTTGAAACTTTTGCAAAAGAAAATTTGTGAAACTCTTATTTCTAGCCAAGATAGAATAAGAGGACCAGAGTAATACACACTTTCCTAAAAAAACTAAAACAATTGAAAAAAATACATAGAGCTTTATGTTAAAATTTACCAATTTGGGTATTTAAAATATATACAAGTTTTATTTGGTCAATTATCTGTCAATAAAACTGTTATCATTTGGAAGTAATATGTCTCCCCAAAGCTCATGTATGACACAAGACAATAAGGTTTAGGAGAGAAATCATTGGGTTGTGAGAGCCTTAGCCCAATCACTGAATTAATTCCCTGACAGGATTAACTAAAGGCTGTCTGGGCAGGGCTGGAGGAGGCAGGCATTGGGAAAGTTCTTGTGGTATGTGTTTGTATCTGGTGGAGTCTCTCTCTGCTTACTGATCATCATATGAGCTGCTTGGCCACACTCTTCCTCCATGATGTTATGCTTCACCTCAAGCCCTGAGGAATGTAGCCTGCTCTGCATGGACTGAGACCTGTAAAACTGTGAGCCCCCAAATATACTTTCCTTCCTTTAAATTTGTTCTGGTTGGGTCTTTTAGGCACCACCGTGAAAAAGCTGACTAAAACAAAGACTATTCTAAAAAATATGTGTGATATAACTCTAAATTTACCCTACACTATTAGATATAGTTACTTACCCCGCTGAATTCTCAGTCTAGCAGGAGATTTGTTGAAGCAAGCTCTCTGTCAGAGTGGCTGAGTGGCCGAGCAGCTCCAGGGGCAGGTGAAGCATGGACATTGAGTAGAGGCAGACTATGGCCTCCCAGAGCACTCCTTGCTGCCCTGTACCTGAGGCACAGTGAGCCAGGGTTGAGGTAAGCCAGAGCCCACTAACCTGTCACCCGTTGGTGGCCTGCCCAGTGTAGACGCTTGCTGCTTGCTGCACACAGCACTGTAGCTCTGAACTCCTACGCATCCACCATCCCCTGACCTCAACCTCCTTTGAAAGTAGGATTGCAGGCAAGCTAGGAAAAAAGGAAGTGGGGCAGACCAGAATAGAAGTTGGGACTCAGGGGTTAACCAATAGCATTAGTACTTTTCGAAATCATGATTAGCATAAATTTGGGCCAATGACATTAATATATTTCCAAACCCTGATTAACACAAATAGCATTGGCCTAAGTGCTATACCAACCCTTCCAGACTAGCACACTCAAGAAGCAGCCCCTCTTGGATCTCTTGTCCTGTGAGAATTCTGCTTCTATTCACACTTGAATAAATCCTACTCTTAAAATTACTCATCCTTGTCTGTGCATTTCAGTCTTCAAATCCACAACACAAGAACCTAGAAAGAACAGATTATTGGTGAGCTGCTGGGGGCTGCCGAAACACTGAAGGATGTGGCCCACTGTTAGAAACTGCCACTTGGTCCTTAGCTATAGCTTATGCAGATATGGCCAGCCAGCAGAAATGGAGAATCTAGTTTCATTTCAAATTCTGATTTTATTGTCATCTAATTTGGGGGACATGGGTACAATTATACAAAATTCTATTTTGATCTTTTCTAATTCAATAATAACATACACTGTATTACTCTAAATACAAATGGTTAAAATAATTTCCCAATTTCTCAAACTGGTTAGGAAATTGTCAAAACTCATATTAAGCATTTATCATTGTTTAGTATTATTTCATTCTTGTTAGACTTAAGCATTAACTATGTTAAGGTTCAAATTATAAAAAGTTCAGTTCAAATAAATTTTGAAGCACCTTCTCTCAGATGCATTCATACCTCTCAATTATTTTGACTGTAAATGAGACTAGAGAAAATTACTTGACTGACTTATCAATTTTTTTTTAAATTTTTCCTTCTTTACTTAGTGTATTTAGGAGTGGAATGTATTACTGTATCTCCATACTTATTAAACAGCCAAAATAATGAATAGCTGGTTTCCTGTGCTTTCCCATTCCTATTCCCTTCCCCTAGTTATCCTCTTCTACTTCACTGATAATCTCCATATATTTATCTTAGTGCCATCTTTATTTTCCTTGTTATGTTCTAACTTTCAAAAATGAGAGAAAACTTTTAATCCTTGATTTTCTGAGGCTGGTTTTCTTCATTTAGCACAGTGTTTCTTCCATTTTCAATAATAGCATTATCATGTATCAGTACTTACTATTATTATTCATCTTGAAATTCAAAATAGAAAAAATGTGAAGGTGATTTTGATATTAAAATATGACCATCAGCAATATTAGTTTTTTTTGTCTTGTTTACCATTATGGACAGCATATTGTTTTTCTGTAGAATTTTGATAGATGATCATGATTCTTAATTTTATATCCATAATTTATTAGTGACTTTTTAATGGATTACACTGAATTTTCTGGAGAAGCAATTATTTTGCCTATAACAAATTTTGATTGATTTTTCTAAAATTTATTTTTATTACATCTATTTTACTGAGGGGCTGAAATTTTTAGAAGAAGCTAACTGTTGACAGAACTCAAAGTGTCTTATTTTTGAATTTTTTATGAGTGTGTCAGTGTTTCAACATTAGTTGCTGTGTTTCTCATAAAGAGAAACATCCTAAGGATTATGCTTACAAACTAATGAGGCAGCATATTCAAGTTTAAATCATGATCAAGTTTCTTAAACATTCTGATTCATTTTCCTCTAATAGAGGAGTGTTAAAATGAAAAAGATTGAAGAATAGATGAAAAGAACCGAGGAATACTATTTGGTCCATATTAAGAACTTAGTAAATGTAAACTATTTTTATTGCATTATTTTTCTAAAATCTTTGGGTTTGTGGTCACCCTTTCTCCTATGTGATATATATTTTTTAGTATCTCTCCTATCTTTGGAAAAACAAATAGCACTTTTTTCCATTTCAGGTTCTCCTCTAAATACTATCTGTCATCAATGTCATCCCAACTTTCTAAAACACTTGCCTACAATTTTCATCTCCAAAACTTCCTCACATTTCTTTCACTATTCATTCACTTCTGGAGCCTCTGTTTAAAGATAATTGTTCTTTTGTTTTTAGTTAATATATGTAAACTTAAATTTATACATATTAATGGTGTGCCATTTATGTTTTGATGCATGTGTAGGTTGCATAGTGCTAAAAGAGGTTCAACCTACCTATTGTATCAAACAGCTATAATTTCTTGGTGGTGAAAACTTTCAAAACCTTTTCTTCTAGCTTTTTGGAATGTACAATGCATTATTGTTACCTACATTCACACCACTGTGCAACAGGACCCCAGAATGCCTATTTTTCCATAAACTTAGAAGCTGTTAATTAGCCTTTGTCCATCCCTTCAACCAGTCTCCTACTGGGAAACCTCAGGTACCTGGGTACCTACCATTCTACCCTCAAGATTAACTTTTTAGATTCCACATGATTAGTATCATGTGATATTTGTCTTTCTGTGAGGCAGCCATTTTGTAGATGATGCTAATGATCTTTCCATCCAGGTTCAGTGGGTCCTTTTTGCCATTCTTTCACTTGATACAAGCAATAGTTTTAGTACAGTTGAAGATTTTTGCCTTCTTGCATCACTTTTCTCTTTCAGTTTCTTTGTTGTTTCCTACTTAGAGCTTTGGTCATACATCTCAGTCTCTCTCTGTCTCTCTGTCTCTCTCTTTCTCTCTCTCTCTCTCTCTCTCTCTCTCTCTCTCTCTCTCTCTCTCTCTCCCTCCCTCTCTCTCTTTCTCTCTTTCCCTGGATACTTGATGTCTATATACTCTAAGACTGTGGGCTAGGTTCTGTTTCATTTATAAATTTGTTTTACTGACCTCATTCAATCACACTGCTTAATATTTTATCCATTTGCTGTGTCAGAAAAAACCTGGTTAGGTCAAGAGGTTCAAATTCATCTAGGCTATTGCTGTAAGTCCAAAGATCTAGAGTATCTCTGTAGAGGCATCCCTCCTCCAGAGAAAATCTAATTAAGCTTCTCCAGAGATGCTCACTATAATTGTTCTTAGACTATCAACAAGAATTTCTGCAAAAGACTTTGGAAGTGGGGGTGAGGGTTATGTTTGCAAAAGCAGAGTGCAATAAGAAATAATAACTCAAGGCCTTCGCAGGCAGAGGCGTTTGCATTTCCAATGATTGTAGTTATATCCTTGTAAAGTCCTTTATAATCCAAAAGATAAAAGTAAATGGTGAATTTGGTCCTTGGAGACCAGCTAGTGGGAAAAGGGGAGGGAAAGTCTCACTTTCCCAGGCACTGATTTTATAGAAAGGTCCTTGGGGGTTATTTTTGTAAAACCTGGCCTGAGTTGGGTGCCCAGAAAGTAGGAAAAAAAAACAAACTACTTTTATGTGAACTCTGCAGATTGTGAGCCTCTGAGCCCCTCTCCCTACACACTGGGTACAAATTTCGAAAATTTTCTGAACTCCTGGTTCAGAGGGATTGATTGATTGTGGCGAAAGCCCCACTCTGAGTCTGAATGCAGCCAATAAAATTGCTTCCTGCTAATTCCTGGATGCCTCCTCTGTCCTACATCTTGGCTGGTTTGGCTTACACTTTCATAGAAACAAGTAGACAAATTTTAGTTGATATGTTCCGCAGTAAGGAAAATTCTTAGCCAGTTAGACAAATAGAAAATGTAGGTCTTAGAATGGTTTATGCTTTGTCTTTGGGGACACAGGTGCACAACCTCAGCTTCATTAGTGTTTTTGTCTTCCCAGTGGAGCATGCCTAGATTGCCTTTCCCTCACCCAACCTGATATACCAAAGTAAGCAGGTCGTACATCCCAAAAGGCTGATCTTGAAGTTCCCACCAGTATCAAAGGCCAAAACAAAAGGAAAAATATTTTCATGTAGTTATCCTTTCAAAGTTTACAATCCTCCACAATCTGCCTGATTTGCTGTACTGTCCAGGATTGTCTAGAGGCTGTTTTTATATTTTATCTAAAGTATCAGATGGAGTATCAGTTGCTCTGTCAGTACAGCACAGCTATCCTTGGGCAGCCTGGGTAGGGAGCTGGTTGAGAAGGTTTACCAATGTCCTTTTCCCTCCCCACGTATATAATTCAAGAGAATTAATAGGAGGACTTTCTGGCCTAGATCTTCCTCGTATATATTGAGCCTAACAAATTTCTTCTGTCCCCTATGGTGTATGTTTACTCTCTGCTATAGAAAAATTGTGCTTCTTAGCCTTAATAGGCTTCTGACTGTAGATGCACAATTTAAGCTGATATTGTAGTTTTATGTTTAATTACAGAGGTGTTTACCTTTTGCAAGTCCTGTATTTGTTCAGCTTACTATTTTGTATTTTTTTTGTTATTGCTGAATCCTGGGAACAAAAGGGACTCCTCAAAGTTTAAAGCTACAAAGCCACCTTGAAAAGAAATATCAAATTACATCTCAACATCATCTAATCCATACAAGGTCTAACATTGTACATTATAAAACAAAATGTGTTTGTTGAAGTTATCAGCAAAAGCCTTCTACATAAATTTGAAATTTACTAAAAAGTGTTAAGAAATCATTTTCATTGCGAATAATTTCTTGCTTTTCAGTGTATTCAAAGAACTATAATTCTGCATTTTAAAATTCTATATAAGCAATTCAAATGAGGTTCAGTTTGCATTGCCTTTATTTGCAGAGGACTTTGTAAAGTGAAATAAACTATCATTCCCATAGGTTCTGACATTTTGCTTTATTAGTGCCAAGGAAAAATCTACTTTAACTTGGTAAGACATCGCTGGAAGGCCTGAACTGCTATTTTCAAAGAAAATTAATACCTCTGAATCATCAGCACAGTGTGCTTTTCAGCCATCTTTGCTATGCACTGATTCTTGCTCTTTCCAGATTTATCTGGATCTCTGACCTTTCGAAAAATATATATCTTATCGGATTCATGTGTTGGAATTGATTCCCACGTGCCCTCTGATATGACTCTTTCTCCTTGTAGTTGGTCCTTCTTTTTGGAGCTGCATATTTAGAGGCTGAATATACTCTGCATATTCCAGATGACCTTGCCATGATCTATCCCTCAGTCTGTCATTCCTCTCTTCCTTTACTGCCCCAGGTCTTTATTCTCTGGCAACTGTTACTAGTTGTAATACTACACTGATTGTTAGCCTGAAAATATTGGAAGGATAGAATCAGGTCTGAATTTTTGAGTGGGTTTTCACCACCACTGATCACAATAACTGTTGTATAGTAAAGTCACACTAGTATTTCTTGAATTAAATATTAGACCTTAGAAATTACTTTCTAAATTTCTCATTTACATTTCATCCCCTCCATTCTGTCTTGTCTAATGTCAAATTGCAGATTCTGCTACCTCACTATGCCTGCCTCATTACAATGTAGTTACTTTTTTATATGTTTCTCCTTGCTATCAAATTTCTGCTGTCCTGGGCCTGGGGTTGTGGGAGAGCACTTGCCTAGCACATGTGAGACACTGGGGTTGATCCTCAGCACCACATTAAAAAAATATGATAATAAATCAATAAATAATTTTTTGTGTCCATCTACAACTAAAAGTATATTTTTAAAAACTCTGCTGTCTCTACATCTGTCACAGTGTCTGGAAAATAGTAGTTGCTCAAGAAACAACTATTGAGACCTGCATGGGGTCTCAGGCCCAGGACTAGAACCTCCTCCACTGACCTGCAAATCCACCCTGGAACCCAGGCCCAGGCCATTGCCATAGCCCTTGCAATGGAGTAGCCTCCTCCTTGCAACAACAGGGAGTAGAAGCAGCTGCATCTCTGCACATGCATCCCAAAGCCAGTATAATGCTCACCCTTTTAGCCCCATCTCTGAAAGTGGTTGCATTCATCTTGGGATACCTCCACTGCTATCTCAAGTTACCTCCCCTATTGCTGCCACCAACTTTTGTTGTAGTAGCATCCACCATGGGACACTGGAAGGGTCTGAAAGCCCAAGACCAAGGTGAGGTACAGATAATCTGCATGGATAGTACAAAATTATAGTGTAAAACCTGTAGTATCTCAGATCTGAGCTGTAAGAAAGGAATACACATACGCAATATGAAAAAACAAGGGAAGAAAGTGCCCCAAACAAACCAGGATACTACAATAACAGAATCCGTGACATCACAGTTGATGAAATGTCAGAGAAGGAGTATAGAATAAACATAAGTAAAATTATCTGTGAGTTAAAGAATGACTTACATGAGCAAATACGGGCAAAAGTTAATCACTCCAAAAAAAAAAAAAATAAGAGAGCAAATACAGGCAACCATTGATCACACAAAGAGTTAAGGGAGCAAATACAGGTAGCAAAACATTACTTCAAGAAAAAGAGATTCTGGAAAATAAAAAAAAGAGCAATCAGGAATCCTTGAAATGAAGGAAACAATAACATAAAAACTCAATATAAAGCATCACCAACAATCTAGGTCACTGGGAAGACAGAACATCAGATAATGAAGACAAAGTATATAATCAGGAAGAAAAGTTGACCACACAGTAAAGATGGTAAGAAACCATGTACAGAAAAATCTAAGAATTATGGGATAACATCAAAAGGCCAAATATAAGATTTATTGGTATAGAGGAAGGCACAGAGATTCAAAACAAAGGAATGCACAATCTCTTCAATGAGATAATATTAAAAAATTTTCCAAATATGAAGAATAAATTGAAAAATCACATACAAGAGGCCTACAGGACACCAAATGTAAACAAATTACAACAGATCTATACCAAGACACATTATAATGAAAATGCCTAGCATAAAGAATAATGATATAATCTTAAATGCCCAAAGAGAGAGAAATCAGATCACATATGGGGGGAGACTGATTTGTATCTCAGCAGATTTTCTACCTAGACCCTCAAAGCCAGAGATCCTGGAACAACATATACTAAACTCTGAAAGAAAATGGATACCAACCAAGAATCTTATAACCAACAAAGTTAAGCTTCAGATTTGATGATGAAATAAAAACATTTTATGATATACAAAAGTTAAAAGAATTTACAGTGAAAAAGTCTGCACTGCAGAACATCCTCAGCAAAATATTCCAGAAGGAGAAAATGAAAAACAACAATGAAAACCAACAAAGGGAGGAACTACACTAACAGAAAGGCCAATCAAAGGAGAAACCAAGTCAAGTTAAAAACCAAAAATAATCAAAAATGTCTGGGAATACAAATTATATTTCAATAATAACCCTGAATGTGAATGGCCCAAACTCATCAATTAAAAGAAATAGATTGACAGATTGGATTTTAAAAAAACCCAACAATATGCTGCCTTCAAGAGACTCATCTCACAGAAAAAGACATCCACAGACTGAAGGTAAAAGGGTTGGAAAAAAACGTACCACTCACATAGACCACAAAAACAAACAAGGGTTTCCAGATAAAGTGGACGTCAAACCAGTGGTATTGAAAAGAGATAAAGAAGAACACTTTATACTGCTTAAGGGATCCATACATCAACAAGACATAACAATCACAAATATCTATGCCCCAAACAATGGGGCATCTATGTATATCAAACAAACCCTTCTCAACTACAAGAACCAAACAGACTACAAGAACCAAATACTGGGTGATATTAATACACTTCTCTCACCACTGGATAGATTTTCCAAATAAAAACTAAACAAAAACTCAATGGAACTCAATAATCAATCAATAATTTGGACTTAACAGACATACATAGAATATTCCATGCAGAAATGAGTGAAGATACTTTCTTCTCAGTAGCACATGGATCGTTCACTAAAATAGACCATATGTTATGCCACAAAGCAAGTCTTAACAAATACATTAAAATAGAGATATCACCTTGCATTCTCTCTGACTATAATGGAATCAAATTAGAAATCAATGATAAAATTAAAAAGAGAAACTAGTCCAACACCTGGAGACTAAACAATACACTATTGAATGACTCATGGTTAAAAGAATACATCAGGGAGGAGATAAAAAAGTTCTTGAAGGTAAATGAGTACTCTGATACAACTTACCAAAATCTCTGGGATACCATGAAGGCAGTGCTAAGAGGAAAGTTCATTGCATTAAGATCATTCATTTAAAAAAAAAAGAAAAAGTCAACAATTAAACAACTGACCATTAACATCTCAAAGCCCTAGAAAAAGAAGAACAAACCAACACCCAAAGTATTAGAAGATAGGAAATAATTTAAATCAGGCTGGAAATCAATGGAATTTAAACAAAAGAAACAACTAAAAAAAATTGCCAAATCATAAAGCTTTTTCTTTGAAAAAATAAATAAAACTGACAAACACTTAGCCACTTTAATGAACAGGAGGGAGAAAACCAAAATCACTAAAATTTGTGATGAAAAATGAACTATCACAACAGACACTATTGAAATACAGAAGATAATTAAAAATTATTTTGAAAATTCATACTCCAGTAAAATGGAAAACCTCAAAGATACCAACAAACTTTTAGAGGCATGATTGACCCAGATTGTGTCAAGAGGACATACACAATTGAAACAGATCAATTTCAAGCAAGGAAACAGAAGATGTCATTTAAAGCCTACCAATCAAGAAAAGATCAGGACCAGACGGATTCACAGCTGAGTTCTACAGGACCTACAAAGAAGAATTAATACCAATATTCCTCAAATTATTTCATAAAATAGATAAGAAAGGAACCCTTCCAAACTCATCCTACTAAGCTAGTATAATCCTGATACTAAAACCAGGCAGAGACATATCAAGGAAAGAAAAATTTATACCAAAATTCCTGATGAACATTGGTGCAAAAATTCTCAATAAAATTCTGGCAAATTGGATACAAAAACATGTTTAAAAATAGTGCACCATAATGAAGTGGGATTTGTTCTAGAGATGCAAGGTTTGTTCAACACACAGAAATCAATAAATATAATTGATCACATCAATAGACTTAAAGATACAAATCATATGATTATATCAATGAGGCAGAGAAAGCATTTGACAAAATACAGCACCCTTTCAGTTCAAAATACTAGAATAACTAGGGATAGAAAGAACATATATTAACAAAAACTATCTATTCTAAAACTATCTATGCTAAACCCAAGACCAACATCATTCTAAATGGAGAAAAATTAGAAGCATTCCCTCTAAAAATTGGAACAAGATAGGGGTGCACTCTTTCACCACTTCTATTTAACATACTCCTTGAAACTCTAGCCAGAGCAATTAGACAAAAGAAATTAAAGGGATACAAATACGAAATACTATCATTATTTGATGACAACATGATTCTATACTTAGAGGATCCCAAAAACTCCATCAGAAAACTTCTAGAATCAATTAATGAAAAGTAGTATAATATAAAGTCAGTATGCATAAATCAAAAGTATTTCTACATATCAGTGGTAAATCCTCTGAATGAGAAATTAGGAAAACTACCCCATTCACAGTAGCCTAAAAAAAATAGAATACTTGGGAATCAATTTAACAAAAGAGGTGAACAATCTCTACAATGAAAACTATAAAACACTAAAAAAAGACATTGAAGAAGACCTTAGAAGATGGAAAGATCTCCCATGCTCTTGGATAGGCAAAATTAATATTGTTAATTTTGGCCATATACCCAAAGCATTATACAGATTCAATGTGATTCCAATTAAAATCCCATTGTCATCCTGAATAGAAACAGAAAAAAAAAACCATAAAATTATTTTGTAAAAATAAGAAACCCAGAATAGCCAGAGCAATCCTTAGCAAGAAGAGCGAAGAAGGAGGCATCACAATATCAGACCTTAAACTATACTACAAAGCTATAGTAACAAAAATGGTAAGCATGGTATTGGCACCAAAATAGACATGTAGACCAATGGTACAGAATAGAAGACACAGAGACAAACCCACATTAATACAGTTAATTAATACAGTTAATTATCTTATACTAGACAAAGGTGCCAAATACATAATTGCTGGGAAAACTGGAAATTCATCTGCAGCAAAATGAAAATAAACTCCTGTCTCTCATCATGCACAACTAAAACCAAAGTGGATCAAAGACCTAGGAAGTAGTCCAGAGACCCTGAACTTAATAGAGAAAAAAATAGACCCAAATCTTCATCATATCAAATTAGTCCCTGACTTCCTTAACAAGACTCCTAAAGCGCAAGAAATAAAATCAAGAATTAATAAATGGATGGACTCAAAGTAAGTAGCTTCTTCTCAGCAAAAGAAACAATAAGATGCAAAGAGAGCCTACATTTGGGGAGAAAATTTTTTACCCTTCAAACATCAGATAGAGCACTAATCTCCAGAGCATATAAAGAACTCAAAAAACCTAACACCAAAAAAACCAAAAAACCCAATCAACAAATGGGCTGAACAGACACTGCTCAGAAGAAGATATACATTCAACCTCCAAATACAGGAAAAAAAATGTTCAACACCTCTTGTAATTAGAGAAATGTAAATCAAAACTACTCTGAGATTTCATTTCATGCCAGTCAGAATGGCAGTTATCAAGAATATAGACAACAATAAATGTTGACGAGGATGTGGGGGAAAAGGCAAACTCATACATTGTTGGTGGGACTGCAAATTGGTGCAACCAGTCTGGAGAGCAGGATGGAGATTCCTTAGAAAACTTGGAATGAAACCACCATTTGACCAAGGTATCCCACTCCTTGGTCTATACCCAAAGGACTTAAAATCAGCACACTATACTAATCCAGACACATCAGTGTTTTTAGCAGCTCAATTCACAATAGCTAAACTGTGGAAGCAACCTAGATGTCCTTCAATAAATGAATGGATAAGGAAAGTGTGGTATATATACATAATGGAATACTACTAAGCATTAAAGAGAATAAAATTAACACATTTTCAGGTAAATGAAGGGAAGTAGAGAACATCATGCTGAGTGAATTAAGCCAATCCCAAAACCAAAGGCCGAATCTTCTGTCTGATAAATGAATGCTGATCCATAATGGGTGCGGGGGATGGGGAAAACAGAGGAACTTTTATTGGGAGAAGGGGAGGAAGGGGTATGGAGGCAGGAAAGATGGTGGAATGGGATGGACATCATTCCCTAGGTACACGTATGACTGCACATGTGGTGCAATGTTACATCATGTACAACCAGAGAAATGAAAAGTTGTGCTGCATTGTGTACAATAAATTAAAATGTATTTTGATGTCATATACAACTAATTAAAATAAATTAATCAATTAATTAAAAATTAAATGATTATTGAACTCCTCTGTTGAATTATTTATTAATGTTTTGAAATCAGACAGATCTAAAAATTGAAGGAGAAATTGTGAACATGACAGTGGTGAGTTTTATAATATAAAAATTTAGATTACAGTGTACTTGAATGGAGGAAACAGCTTTTAAATTTTATTTTCATAGGGTTTAGAACACCTAGTGAAAACAGAATTTATCATGGAATTGAATTGAACAAATTGGTAATGGTCAAGAACTGAAGCAACTATTGGTGAAAGAAAAACTAGTCAGTTTTGGATTTTTTTAAAATCTCAAAGTTGTAAGTTAGAGCTTATTAGATTTTTAAATATAGTTGATCATATTGAATGTCATTACCCTTCTACTTGACCATGATATTCCCAGACTTTGTAAATATTTTACTTGTTATTGCTGCTTACTTTTCTCTTTAAGGAGCATACAACTCATGTTTCTATACCCATAAAGCTTTCCTTAATACATATTTTCTGTTTCTTCTATACATTTTACTAGCTATTACTACTTAACAGTGGAGCAGAAGTAATATGCTTTGTTATTGAGGCACTTAAAAGCCAAAAGTTGAAGCTGGATTTCCTGAGTTGGAATCCCAGCTGCTCTTCTTACTGGCCAAGTTACTTTGGACAAGTTTCTTAGCTTTTCCGTGCTTTACTTTTCTATTCTGTAAAATGGAGTTAACAAATAATTCCAGCCTCACCAATTGCTGTTGTAGTATGAGAAGTAAGTGGGTTAACATTTACAAATTATTTTTGACCATGCCTGAAGCACACTTAAATGCTATGTAAGTGTTAATATGTTGTCTCTATTTATTACACTTCAAAACTCTATTTTTCAGTTAGTTAAACTCTGGTTACTTTATCTTAAAATTAGGATGAAAAATCTGTTTCATAGATGATCATAAGGCTATGATAAGCAGAGTAGTGAGGAATCACGTAAGGTCACGGTGAACAGCATAACTGCTGGAGCCAGACACCTGAATCTGCATGACAGTTCTGTCATTTGTGGTCTGTGTCACTTGGAACTACTTCCTTAAAAACACTAACATCTTACACCCTCAACTTTCCCCCTGTAGGTTGAACATAATATAGCAATCCTGCAGTAGAGTTATTCTGAGAATAAAATAAGCAAATGTATATGAAAAAGTGACTATGTTAGCTATTTTTACTATTAAATGTTCAACCTAATAAATTATCATGTATTTCAATATATTAGTTTTAATGCAAGTTGAGTTATTCTCTTGGATTTCAAACTCGTAGTTTATTTGTTCATTCTTTCTTTTTAGAGAATCCTCATTTGTATTCAAGCTAACACTTATTCTATGTATAAACTTTTGTAAGTCCTATTGACTTGCCTTGTACCCATCTGTTAAATAATATCTCTATGTCAGTGAATCATTCTTGATTATGTTTATCTGTAAATATCAAAAAAATATCCTACTAAACTGAGGCTTAAATAAATTTGAGATGTATTTTATTATCCTGCAGCTGTAAGACTTGGTCTAGCACCTCAGGGATTCCATGGCAAACATCATGTGATATTCTGAGCTTCATAGTGATATGCAGTAAATAAGGAGAAAGAGGGCTAGAATTAAAATTGACCAAGTCTACCGCCATGGGAACAGACTGACCTCACAAAGTCTTTATGCTCAAATGAGTTAAGGCGTATAAACTTCTTTTTAAAATTTTTGAAAGAGAATTGCAAGAAAAATAGAGGCAATCATTGTATTTCCATGGTGTCTAATTCCCAGTGTGTTGAACTTGATTTCTCCCAAAAACAGAATAGGTAATTTAAAACATTGGATAATTTTCTGCTCACAAGTTCAAACATATTCATTTCCCTCAAAACACGGTCGCAGTGTAAATTAATTTTTAATAAATTATTTTGTTACCATTTACTATTAACCATAAATATTTGCCCTTATGATCATAGAAAAACACTTCTTACTGTGAGTGCATGCACTCGTTCATTCAATATAATAAAATCCTGCCTTAAAATAGCAACTGGGATTCAGAAAACCCCATCTTATAGATCCAGAATACCATTTTCAAGTTTAACAATATGATCTGTCTAAAAGAATCTAACAAAGATTTTGATCCCAACTGTGGTTTGGAACATGTGTGTACCCTACCATAAATATCTATGGAAATAATTACTGTTCTTGTGACTGAGTTGGAAGATTTGGAACAGTGGCGATGATTTTAGTGAATTTGTGGTTAGTCAGTGTCTCCCCCACCCCAGAGAGAACCAGCTGGAAGCCATAGTGGGAGGACAAGGGACATATTTAGTGAGATAAGGTCAGTCTCTGACTTTCTGTGGCTAGTCCTTCATTTCACCCTTGCTTCCATTCCTATCCTTCCTTCAAAGGAAGAGCTTGACCACATCTTAAGGGGAATGAGGACCATGTGAGTTTATCTTACTAGGGGGCTTTACTCTAAGTCCTTTCTTACTCCTTATTTATGTGGTATACACTGTTTAGAACCAGGAGAATATTGGATAATAAACAAATAAGTATATCATTATTAATTTGGATAGGTAATATAACAGAAATCAATGTATCCCGTGATACCAAAAAAAAAAAAAAAATGATACCAACAGAATTGTAGGAAAAAGGCTTGGTGAGGAAGTTACATTTAAGATAAGAAGTGACGAGAGGGTCTATCAGACTCCTTGGAGCAAAAGTGGTATAATCCAAGTAGCCAAGTACTAAGAATTTTTAAGTAAAGGAATGATTTAAGAAGAATGGGCACAGTGTGAGAAAAACAGATTTAAAGAAGACCTCTAGACAAAACAAATTTAAAAGAATTTGAGTAAAGAATGATTTTCAAATTGGGCAGTGCTCAGAGTCAGAAGAGTCTCAGCTGCAGCAATACAGGCAGCAAGAGCTTTCATGCTGAAGAAAGAGGAAGAAAATGTATTTGATTGGGTTAGAGTACAAAGACCTAGCTAAGGTTTAGTTGGTGGTTTCTAACTGGTAGTCTCTAGTTTCTGTGTAAGTATGAACTATTTATCTGTGCTGAAATGTCATTAGTGTACACAAATGTATCTTGATAACATGTTAATCAAAACTTTTAGAGTCTCTAGTTTTCATTTTATAGTTCTGTGTGTTTTTATAGGCTTTGTTATGCTTACATGGGAACTTAAAACATGGGAGCTATATTAATCTAATGTGCTTCCAATTAGTATCTTTTAAAAAATTTTTAAATTTATTTATTTTTGCATTACAATTCTTAATACACCATTATACCATAATTTATCATATCTCTAATTATATATAAGGTATGTTGACACCAAATTCACATCTTCATACATGTATTTTGTATAATGATGAGGGTCTCCTTTCACCATCCATGCTATTCCCCTTCTCCCTTCCTTTCCTTCCAACCTCTATTCCCCATCTAGAGGTAATCTTCCTCTCTTGCTCTCCCTTCCAACCCCATTTTGAGTCACTCCCCTTAGATCAGAGAAGACATTCAGCATTTGTTTTTTTGGGATTGGCTAACTTCACTTAGCATAATCTTCTCTAATGTCATCCATTTCCCTGCAAATGCCATAATCGTATTCATTTTTATTGCTGAGTAATATTCCATTGTGCATAAATGCCACATTTTTTTTTATCCATTCATCCATTGAAGGACATCTAGGTTGGCTCCACAGTTTAGCTATTGTGAATTGTGCTGCTATAAACATTGATGTGGCTGTGTCCCTGTAATATTCTGTCCTATTAGCATCTTTTAAAAAAACATTCATAAAGAATAGTGAAACACTCTAGATCTAATAACAGTGCAACAGTGTGTGTGTGTGTGTGTGTGTGTGTGTGTGTGTGTGTGTGTGTGTGTCTGGGGTGGGCAGTTGGCCACCTCTTGAAGAATTGAGGCAAAGGAATAATTATAGCCACCTCTTAAAGAGTTGATGAAAAGGAGTAATTATTGCACAATCAGGCTGGAGAGGAGCTGCCTTATAAAATGTCTATATATTGTGGAGGAGAAGTTCCTTTGTAATGTGTTCAAATGGTCATATGTTCTTGTAAACTTAAAATACTTCTTTTTAAAAATATAATCATTTTTTTCTCTGACTTTCCCATTACATATTATTTCATTTGGAGTAACAATGGACATTATTTGGGTCCAGCCAAAGTGATTTTTGATTTGGAATATTCGAGTTTGGAGAGCTGTAGAGTTTGTAAATTAGATAATTTAATGTCCTTCTTTAGACATTAAATTATATTTAGTCTTGCATGTGTTATAACAATCAAAAAACTTTCCACCTCTCACTTATTGACTGATACTGGCTTAATTATATAAAAATCAAAGTCCAGAGGTTTTATTGTCATGTAGACATATCCTGTAGTACTAAGCACTGGAAATATAGGAGCAGTGGCACATAAAGTAGCAGAGTTCAAGTGTACATAACCAGAAGCTAGTTTGTAGAAAATTCTTTCAACATTCAGACATGTCAAAATTTCAAGCAAAGGAATGTGTCTCTTTGATGCCTCCTCAAAATGAAAATTCCTTTGAGTAATATATTTAAAAATGCAGAGGGTAAAGTACAAAAAAATAAATAAAAACCACACTTCTTCTTTCATGTTGGAAATCATACAAAATATAATTTGCCAGCCTTACTTTGTAGAGCACCAGACTGTAAACAGTAAAACAAATATCACTGTGTAAATTATGACACATATTTTACAAATACCACTATCAATATTTTTTAAACCACATTTAAAGGCAGAAAAAATCAACTTTCTATTCTTTAAATGGAAAATAAAAGCAAGAAATCAATGTCTCATGCAGAGCTAATTAAAGAGTATGCATCCAAGTAATAATCAAGAGATGTGTCAGTGTTAAGCAATACTACATTTTTTCCCCTAGATTTTGTATTATGTATCATTGGTCTAATTTTAGTTGACTATTCATTCCTGTGCTTTCTCTTTTCACTATAAATATTTACTTTTGTATCAAATTTGTGTTTATAAGTTTGTCTTCTTTTTCTTAAAAACTCCACAGAACTTAAACCTATCTTAGAATAAGCAGAGGTATTTCTGAATACTTATCTTCAGTGTGAAGGATATTAGGAAGACATAACAGGCTTCCAATGACTTACCTCATTTGTCCTTAACTAACCCATCTCAAGCTGGTAGCATGAGCAGAACCATTTCTGGGAAGATACAGCTTGCTTTTTCATTAGAAAATGCCAACAGTCTGCCATGATCAATTACACTCATTAATTCTCAGGAAGTGAGAGTCTAACGTGTGAGAGAAAAGTGATCACTGCTAATGACTGTCTTGAAAACAGAGTTCAATGATATCCTGCAAGTAAATTAGATAACAATTTGTTCTAATATTCTCTTTGAGTAAAAACACCCATAAAATATACACTAAAGGTGACAATTGCAAAGATCATTTAATGTAATAAATCATTACTAAATAATAAGCACATTCATTGTATGTATTTCACTTTCAGAAGCCTTCTCAATTGTTAATAAATGTTAGTAATATTATGTGAGAGCATATATAATTATTAAAATATTTGATAAACCATATTTAAATGAATAATATTTATTTCCTATCTATGTTAATACCAAATACATTACTTTGGAAAAACATAAAAAATACTTATATTAAATGTAAAAAAAGTTTTAAAAGGATGATATATCTGTTCTTCAAACTCTAGACACATTGTAGATAATCTGTTATTTATCATCTAAACCTTTGCAGATATTTTGATAAATAGTTAGGTTTCCTCCTGGCAGACAGAGTAATATTTCATAAACTTGAAAGTTATCCTCTCACTGATATGCTTAAATTCTTCCTAGACTTCTCAATGGTTTCATAAGAAAAATCCAAACCTATTCTCAGGCTGTGGTATATTTCACAGTGGGTCTCCCATTTCTCATTAGGCTCCAGCTTATTTCTATGACTAGACCCACCCTGTTCTAAGCAGAGGCTTTCATCCATGTGTGAGGAACACTTGCAGTCAAAGTGACTTTTTTAAAGAAATCACTTTCTGACCAACATAGCAGAGGTTAGTTATTTCTACCTTATGATTTCTCTAACAATATGTATGAAAAAAAATATTTTTTAAATATTTGTTTTCTGCTGAAGTAGAGGTTACTCTATTGGGGGAAAGATCCAGTCCATCACATTTATATTCCCATGTGCACTAATAGGTGCATAATAGGTATATAAAATGGATTAATATATTCTTTTTTTTGGCAGATATGATTATTTTCCCATTTCAATTATAGAATTGAATTAAAATGGGTTATTCAATATCTGATTGGAATTATTTCCTGACAGACGCTGTGAACAGAGCTGAAATCTATATCATTGTGTTCTACTTTGGCAATAGGTGTAGGCAGAAGAACCTACATGAGCAAAGATGTATTACTCAGACATTGTAGGGCACATTCAGAAATAGAGTAGGCATTCCAGGGTGGCGAGAGAATAAGTGAGAGACCATTGCTTGGGAGTCACACCTGAAGGAGAGGTTGAGGCCATAGTAATGGGGGCTTTCAAAGCTGTGCACTTTAGATGTTTTAGTTTCATGTTTCAGCTAATGTTCCCACTAATATTTTTTTTTTTGAGAGAGAGAGGGGGGCGGGGAGAGAGAGAGAGAGAGAGAGAGAGAGAGAGAGAGAGAGAGAGAGAGAGAAATATTTTAATATTTATTTTTCAGTTTTCGGTGGACACAACATCTTTATTTTATTTTTATGTGGTGCTGAGGATCGAACCCAGAGCCCTGTGCATTCCAGGTGAGTGTGCTACCACTTGAGCCACATCCCCAGCCCACTAATAATTTTTTAAATGTCATCATTGAAACTTTTTTTAAGACAAACATTACTTCAAACATTATGTGGCTTTGAGTAAATAAATAAATAAAAGTCTCTTGAAATGTCTCAGTGACAAAGTGTAGATGGAGAGGAGAGAGGCCAAGAGAGACTGCAGAGGAGAGTTCTGCAAAATGTGGCAGGAGAAGGAAGGAAGAGGAAAGAAAGGAGAAAACAGGAGCCAAGAGGTAAGAGGGGAAAGGTGAGCCGCATTGGAAATAAATCTTTTACAGAGCAAAAGATGAAAAGAAATATACAACTCTGCTTATTCTATATGCACTTTACTGTCTCCCACTCTCTTCCCAGATCATACATAGTTTTTCAGTAATAGAACAATTCAGGTTCTAAATATCATCCATGAAAAGTACCCTGTATACTTTCAGATATACTTTTGAATTATTATTTAAAAGTTTCAGTTAGTTTGATAATCAAGAGGCTTTTCAATGGAAAATGACCCTTCAGTGACAGAGAACATCTGATTTTTTTTTACTTTATACTTGCTTCAAGACACTTTAAGAAGAAGAATTTTTAAAACTGAATTATTCCTTTTTTTTAAACCTGGAGCTTTTATAGATAAACATTACATTAATTTTGGATAAAATAATACACTTATGTATATATATGAAAGTTCTACATTTTTTTAAAGAGAGAGAGAGAGAGAGAGAGAGAGAGAGAGAGAGAGAATTTTAATATTTATTTATTTATTTTTTTAGTTTTCAGTGGACAACATCTTTGTTTGTATGTGGGGCTGAGGAATCGAACCTGGGCTGCACGCATGCCAGGCGAGCGTGCTACCGCTGGAGCCACATCCCCAGCCCAAAAGTTCTACATTTTAACCCTAATGATAAATGTAATGTCTTAATTTACAACTAGTAAAATGAGACATTTGACCTGTCAAATTGGAATTGATTAATATATGTGTTTCTTTCCTCAAGAAACTTATTTTTAAATGAAGATATCATAATATAATTTCATCTCTTTTCATTGTCTTAAAATCCTGGACTTGCTTCTTGTAAAGGGACCTCTATAAGTCCTAGAGGTATAACATTCTCTTTGTTCCAATAGTTTCTATTCCACTGGTCAATAAGCAGTTTGGCATTTTTCTGAACAGCATTTTTGTTTCATTGTTCTCTTGATTGAATGAAATCTGTATGGTAAAAATTGAATTCTCCCTCTGCATGATGTCTATTGCAATTGAGGTCTTGCATTGCTCTAGCTATATTTGGCTATTAAATTTCAGACACATTTTGAATCAAAAATGAAAATTAATACTTCATATCTTTCTCTTTTCTCTTTATATTGACTTTAGTGAAACTATACCTTGCCACACAGAGTATGAAACTCTAAATATCCCTGCACAATGGACTTTATTTATCAGTTATGTTCATAATAATGTAACTTCATTCTGTTTTCAAAATGTCTTCTGACCACTGCCACACAGGAAATATAATTATTATATTTAGGAGACTTTGCTATATTAAAATAATTTCAATCATTTTTAGCAAAATCAAGACAGGTTATTCAAACAACTAATTATACAACTATGCTTATTCTGTATGCACTTAACATGCTGAATTTCCCATTTTGTTTTTGATATTTTCTGTTGAATTTATTGTTTGTAGAAACAAACTTTCAATATCACTGACATCACTTATTGAGGAGAGGGTCTTTTTTTAAATTAATTAAAGGTCAAGAACTATTACTGGATCCTTACTGTGCTTTTACCTTTGGGCTAGTTATGACATAGCATAAGAACTAGATAATTAAGTGTAAGCTCTTGTCTTTAGGACAATATACTTCATAATACATAAATGAACATAAATGTGTATTTTAAAACATTAGTAAACTATTATGGACAAAGAATCATATATGTTAAAAATAAATAAAAGTATAAGAAAATCTATAAACATGTAAACTGATTGTACATAACCTAAATGTATAATGGATGTTGGGGTCTGTGTTGAGGAGTTTAGTCTTAAATTGAAGCTTCATTCAGAAGCAAAAACAACAACAACGATAAAATCTTCATTCAAAGACAATAGTCACTCTTTGATTTACAATGTTTTGTAAAGAAAACTCTCTTGTCCTGCCCTACTTTGTCATTTGCTTCCAAAACTCCTTGCACAATCCATAGTTGGAGCAAAGGAATCAATGCCCCATTGGAACTTGCCGTAGTGTTGAGAGCCACAGCCAAAGGGGCCCCAGCAAACTTCCAGCTGCCAGCAAGCTTCAGACTGCCCCAGCAACATCTAGCTGATTGGCTCCTCTGCGGTGATGTTCATTGGGCTGTTTCCCTGCCCTTCAGACTGCCAGCTGATGATTGGCTCACAGCTGCCCCAGCAACATCTAGCTGATTGGCTCCTCCACGGAGCTGCTCATTGGGTGACTTCTTTGGCTCTGCCCACGCAACCCAGCCAATCGGCCTCAAGAGGAGGAGGATTGTGGGAGGTTGAGAGGCTGGTGTGGGGGAGAGAGGCTTGTGGAAGCCGGTGGTGGCAGTTGGGCTCTGAGGGTTTTTCCCTGGAGCTGTTTTGTTTGGCGTTTGTAGTTCTAAAAATAAAGTTAGTTTCTTTTTGACAAGTGGCTCCTGATTTGTGCCAAGCCAGACTTCGGCATTTGGTGGCTCGCACGGGGAGCAACTGAGGGTAAGTAAACTGCTCGCCCCTGAGGGCAGGGCGAGAGGATGGGGAGCCATTCTAAGTCTCCTCTTTTGTTTTGCTTCGTTTTTGTTTTAACTTTCCTGTCCCTGGAGATGAGTAAGAGGGAAGACAAACCACTCACATCTGAGGAAAAACTATTTGTGTTTGAGGAACAGATAGGGAGAAAGGACGGATGCATATGTCAGGAGGATAGAAAGGCTGTTATAATGATTTTGTGTGGTTCCCTTTTTATTGGATTCTGTCTCGGTTTTGTTTGGCGTCATCTTGTTGGGTTGTATTATAGTAGAAATACGGGATCAGCAATTAGTAAAAAACAAACCGAAAGAGTGTTAAGTAAATTGTTAGAGGAAGGAAGCTTCCCAGTAAAATCAAGAGCAGTCAAGGCATACGTTGATGTAATACAAGAATATAGCCCATGGCTTTTTAAGGAGGAGCTGTTAGATATATCACAATGGAACCATCATGGTGAAGATTTAAAAAGAATAGAAAAGAACAACCCAGGGACTCTGCCAGTTGGCACATTGTCATTGTGGACGTTGGTATCTAGTTTGCTTAGTCCAAAGCCTTCAGTTCAGACAGAGGTAGAGGAAGAAGAAGACATATTGATTCAAGTAGAAGAGGAAGTCTCTCAAGTTAGTCAGAAAGAGGAAAAGATTCAAGTGAAAGAGAAGGTCTTTCGAGATAGTGAGACAGAGGAAGAAAGTTTAGAGCAGAAAAATCTATCAGGGGAAAATTTAAAACAGGAGACTGCTAATAAGACCCTTTTATTAGAGAGCGTAAGTGTCCAACCAACAGCACCGCCTCTACAGGAGACTGCTACTAATAGCATTCTATCACCAGAGGGCATAAGTGTTCAACCAACAGCGCCACCTCTACAGGAGACTGCTACTAACAGCACTCTATCACCAGAGGGCATAAGTGTCCAATCAACAGCACCACCTCCATATGCTAAGAGACTCCCAACCCCCGCAGTTGATAGTTTGGATCCTGAGACAGGATCTCAAGTATGCCCTGTATTTGAGGTAGGAGGGCAGCGAACTTACCAGGGTTTAAATTTCAAATCAGTGAAGGAGCTAAAAGAGGCTGTAGCAACCTATGGTCCTCAAGCACCCTTCACTGTAAGCTTGGTCGAATCCATTACCAACTTAAGCATGACGCCAGCAGATTGGGCTAGTTTGTGTAAAGCTGTGCTAAATGGAGGACAATACCTGTTATGGAAGGTTGCCAATGAGGAATTTTGCAAGGAGACGGCTAGTCGAAATGCAGCAGCTGGTTATCCTCAGAGAAATCTAGATATGTTGTTAGGAAAGGGACCTTATGAGGATCGGCAGCAACAACTTGCATATGATCCTGGTGTATATTTACAAATTGCTGTAGATGCAGTTAGGGCATGGAAGTCTTTACAAGAACCTGGAGGTTTACAAGGTCAATTATCTAAGATAATACAAGGAGCTAATGAACCTTACGCTGAATTTGTAGATAGGCTTATTCAAACAGCTACCAGAGTTTTTGGGAATACAGAACAAGCAATGCCATTTATAAAACAACTGGCTTATGACCAAGCGAATCGTTGGTGTAGAGATATCATTAGACCATGGAAACAGGAAGATTTAAACACATATATTAAATTATGTAGAGACATTAATGAACAAGGGCAAATTGTGGCAGCTGCAGTAAAACAAGCTTTAGATGCCAGAGACATTAATGAACAAGGGCAAATTGTGGCAGCTGCAGTAAAACAGGCTTTAGATGCCAGAGACATTAATGAACAAGGGCAAATTGTGGCAGCTGCAGTAAAACAGGTTTTGGATGCCAGAGACATTAATGAACAAGGGCAAATTGTGGCAGCTGCAGTAAAACAGGCTTTAGATGCCAGGCCAAGAACATGCTACAATTGTCAACAAACAGGACATTTTAAAAGGAATTGCCCCATAGGAGGAGGGTTTAACAAAACTAGGTATCAAACAAGTAGAATACCGGGTATTTGCCCACGATGCCGTAGAGGGAGACATTGGGCTAATGAATGCCGTTCTCAAACCACCATAGAGGGTACTCCATTATATTGGGCTAATGAATACCGTCCTCAAACCACCATAGAGGGTACTCCATTATCAAAAAACGAACAAGGACAAGGTGTTTATCCACAATATCGTGGACAAAGGCATCAGGCTCCGTTGCCAAAAAATGGACAGGGGGCCCCAATGCTCCGGGGCCCCAAACCACAAATATACGGAGCACTGGAGGAACCCAGCAACCCCAGCAACCCCGTCAGGGTAGTGCCCAGCACATCAGATCCCTCATCAGACAAACCAGAGGGAGCGCAGGGTTGGACATCTGCGCCTCCACCAAATCAGTACTAACTCCAGAGATGGGAGTTCAAATCATTCCCACAGGGGTAAAAGGACCTCTTCCCAAAGGAACAGTAGGCTTATTATTGGGACGCAGCTCTTCTACTCTAAAAGGACTTTTGATAAGTCCTGGGGTAATTGATTCCAATTATGAAGGTGAAATAAAAATTATAGCCAGTTCTCCAAAGGGTATATCAGTAATTTCACCAGGAGATAGAATAGCACAGTTACTAATAATACCAAGCCTACATGATAAATTTTCCAGTCATGTTGTAGAAAGAGGTTCCAAGGGATTAGGCTCCACAGGTGTAGATTGGGCTATGCTTTCTTTAAATTTAGATTCTCGCCCCATGCTAAAACTAAATATTCAAGGACATGAATTTAATGGGCTACTGGATACAGGTGCAGATCTTAGCATCATCTCTCGTCAAGAATGGCCAAAACATTGGCCATTACAACAAGCCACTCAATCGCTTCGAGGCCTAGGAGTGGCGACTAATCCCGATAGAAGTGCAATGCTATTAGATTGGAAGGATCCTGAAGGATGTGAAGGAACTATACAGCCATATGTATTGGATCATCTTCCCGTAAATTTATGGGGACGAGATGTCTTAGATCAATTAGGTTTGACATTAACAAATAATATCAATCAAAATGCACCCACTATTATGGCTAGACAAGGTTTTAGGAAAGGAAAAAGATTAGAAAGACAAGAACAATGTATAGCAGCACCAATACAAATAGATCAAAGAACAGACAGACATGGGTTGGATTTTCACAAAGGGCCACTGAGACAATAAAAATTACATGGAAATCAGAAAGACCAGTATGGGTTCCTCAGTGGCCCTTGACTAAAGAAAAGACACAAGTAGCCCATGATCTGGTCAAACAACAATTAGCGGAAGGACATATACAACCTTCTGTATCTCCCCATAATACTCCCATTTTTGTCATCAAAAAGAAATCTGGTAAATGGAGATTACTGCAAGATTTAAGAGCCATTAACAATGAAATGGTCATTATGGGACCTGCTCAATCGGGGATTCCTCAATTGTCTGCTTTGCCAAAAACTTGGTATGTTTTAGTTATAGATATTAAAGATTGTTTTTTTTCAATTCCAATTCATCCTGAGGATAGTCCACGTTTTGCATTTACTATCCCTGCACTAAATCATGAAGGTCCTGATCAGAGATATGAATGGAAAGTACTCCCTCAAGGGATGGCTAACAGCCCAACTATGTGTCAAATTTATGTTAACAAAGTAATCCAGCCACTTAGAAATCAAAATCCTGAACTACAAATATTTCACTATATGGATGATGTGTTATTGGCACACAAAGCTAAAAACACATTGCTAGAATGTTATGCCACACTTACAAACTTATTAAAAAATTATAATCTAGAGATAGCAATAGATAAAGTGCAATTAAATTTTCCAATTAATTATTTAGGAGTTCTATTATCCTCAACCATGGTCCGTCCACCAAAAATTCAAATACGAGTAGATCAACTCAAATCACTTAATGACTTTCAAAAGTTATTAGGAGACATAAATTGGATAAGGCCTTATCTAGGTATTCCAACAGGAGAATTGGGACCTTTATTTGATATCCTAAAAGGTCCATCAGATCCAAATTCACCCCGAATGTTAACGCCTGAAGCAAGAAAGGCATTAAAAATCATTGAAACATATATGGAAAATATGCATTTGGATAGAATTGATATAAGTTTGCCTTTATTATTTATTGTACTACCAACAAAAAATATTCCTACAGGAGTATTTTGGCAAGAAGGTCCATTATTATGGATACATTTATCTTATTCTCCTAACACTATTCTTACTAGATATCCTGAGGCTGTAGGACAATTAATACTCAAAGGAATAAAAACAGCAAAGGCAGTGTTTGGAATTTCTCCCCATAAAATTATTACTCCATATACTATGAATCAAATTGATGAATTAGCTAATGAGTTAAATACTTGGGCAATAATAATGTGCAAATCTAATGTTTCATTTGATAACCACTTACCATCTAATCCTTTATTGTCTTTTTGGTCATTGCATCCTGTAATTTTTCCAAAAATGACAAGAAAAACACCTATCATGAATGCTCCAAATATATTCACTGATGGGTCAAATAATGGTACAGCAGCAATAATTACACCTAATCAAACTTTTACATTTTTAGTACCCAAACAATCAGCTCAAAAGGTAGAGCTTAATGCAGTATTACAAACTTTTGTGATGTTTAAAGATTCTGTATTTAATTTATTTTCTGATAGCCAGTATATAGTTAATGCTATAGTATCCCTTGAAGATGCTGGTAGAATTTCCCCTTCTTCTACTGTTTTCTCTTTGTTTTCCACTATACAAAGTTTAATCTGGGACAGAAAAGATCCATTCTTTATAGGACATATCAGGGCACATACAGGATTGCCTGGAGCCCTTAGTTTGGGCAATGATTTAGCAGATAAAACTACACGTGACATACATATTTTCTCTATACTAGAAGAAGCTATAAATTTTCATGAAAGATTCCATGTCAATGCTAATACTTTACAAAAGCGTTTTAAAATAACTAAGGAACAAGCTAGACAAATAATAAAACAATGTCAAAATTGTGTGACCTTTTTACCACAAGTTAATCTTGGAGTCAATCCTAGAGGATTGATGCCTAACCATATTTGGCAGATGGACGTCACACACTTGCCAGAATTTGGAAAATTAAAATATTTGCATGTTACAATTGATACTTCTTCTGGATTTTTGATGGGCTCCCTTCATGCCGGCGAAAAAACTAAAGATGTTATAGCTCATTGCTTACAAAATTTTGCCACTGTGGGCATTCCAAAACAGTTAAAAACAGATAATGCCCCTGGTTATACGTCTACTTCTTTTAAACAATTTTGCTCATCATTTGGCATTACTCATATAACAGGAATCCCATACAATCCACAGGGTCAAGGCATAGTTGAAAGAGCTCATCAAACTATTAAAATGTACTTATTAAAGCAAAAAGATGGAATTGGGAAGGGGTATATATTCCCCAAAGATAAACTTAAAATAACGCTTTTTACTCTAAACTTTTTAAATTTGGATTCATCAGGACTTAGTGCTGCAGAAAGGCATATGTGTCCAAAAAATGTACATAAGCCCAAGGTACTTTGGAAAGATATTCTAACAGGACAATGGAAAGGTCCTGACCCAGTAATTGTCTGGAATCGGGGGTCTGTTTTTGTGTTTCCACAGGGAGAACAGCAGCTGATTTGGATTCCAGAGAGATTAACTAAAGCGATTTCTACAGACCAAAAAGAAGATGATTTAGCTCAAATCCATAATAGCTGATATCCAAAACTCCAATTTGGTTATCCTTACATCTGCGACAGAACCAGGATGCTTTTTTCAATATCTATTTTATTATTGCCCTTTCCCATATCATGAAGTTCTATTTTATTTTTTTGAGCTCATACAGACCTAGGTTAATGTTTTGCTGATCAGTTCTATTTTTTTTTTTTTTTGACTATAGAGTTTTTAAACATTGCAATAGAGATTTTACCTGTAAAAAGTTATAAGGCCTTTACTATTGTGTTATGTGTTGTATGTATTATATTATGTGTGCACACTTGTGTTTTGTGTTATATGTTTGAATGTACGTATGTCCAATGTACATATTTCTATATATCATATATGATGAGCGCTCATGAAAAGATGGATCCAAATATTTTTTTTTTATTCACGTGATTTAAATGGTTTAATTTAAATTGGGTAAATAACTGTTAAGAATTGTTTTAATATGTAAACAAAAAAGGAGGTTAACAGATCTGTTTGTTTACTCTCACCTTTCGTTTTCATTATATTTAATAATTCTCTTCACTATAATGTAAATTGTTAAGAAAATTGTTTTCTTTTAGTGCCTTCTGAAATGTTACCTAATTTTTTCTTTAGCCATTATTGCCAGAATTTCTATCTTCATCCCAGTGCCGATGAAGATAATATAAATTGTTAAGAAAATTGTTTTCTTTTAGTGTCTTCTGGAATGTTACCTAATTTTTTCTTTAGTCATTATTGCCAGAATTCCTATCTTCATCCCTGTGCCGGTGAAGACAAAGAAAAAACTAATCTACAGTTTCTGCAATAGCCATCACTGAACTGCTTACAGAACTTGCACTGAACTGCTTACAGAACTATGTGTCATTTGTATGCATTGTGAACTATCTGTTGGTGCAGCGACTTGTGGTAGTGTTGGGGTATTTTTGCTGATGATATCATCGGTGGTACAATTTTCCCAAAAGGAGCCGTCAATTGACTTGGTATATCTTCCTCCCTTCTGCTTGTCATGATCATTCAGCTAAAATTTGGGGGTCAACAGAGGTGAGGCAAAGAACCTCACCCCCCCCCCCGCTGAGACCTCTCCACAGGTGTGGCTGTACTGGACCGGTAGTCAATGACGGGTAAGATCCAATTACAATGGTACCAACCTAAGACAGGAGGCTGACGCCCTGAGGTCAGCTCATCCGAAGACGGGTAAGGACCATATGTATTGGACAACCTAAGGCAGACACGGTCCATAAGCCACATGCTTGTTGTTTAAACAGAGAGGGGGAGATGTTGAGAGCCACAGCCAAAGGGGCCCCAGCAAACTTCCAGCTGCCAGCAAGCTTCAGACTGCCCCAGCAACATCTAGCTGATTGGCTCCTCTGCGGTGATGTTCATTGGGCTGTTTCCCTGCCCTTCAGACTGCCAGCTGATGATTGGCTCACAGCTGCCCCAGCAACATCTAGCTGATTGGCTCCTCCACGGAGCTGCTCATTGGGTGACTTCTTTGGCTCTGCCCACGCAACCCAGCCAATCGGCCTCAAGAGGAGGAGGATTGTGGGAGGTTGAGAGGCTGGTGTGGGGGAGAGAGGCTTGTGGAAGCCGGTGGTGGCAGTTGGGCTCTGAGGGTTTTTCCCTGGAGCTGTTTTGTTTGGCGTTTGTAGTTCTAAAAATAAAGTTAGTTTCTTTTTGACAAGTGGCTCCTGATTTGTGCCAAGCCAGACTTCGGCACCGTAGTTTGTATAAGTCTGCCCTGAAGGTTCCTGTGTTAAAGGCTTGGTTTCTGGGATGGTGGTAATGGAAGGTGCTGTGGATCTGTGGAAGGCCAATAGGTCATGGGTGGTACATACCCTCAAGAGGGATTGTGGAACCCTGGTCTTTTACTCATTCACTTTGTTTCTTGCCTCATGAACTTAGTGGTTTGCTCCAACATGGGTTGTCACCATGAATGTGCTGCCTCACCAGCATCAAAGCTGGACCACTTGATTGTGGATAGAAACCTGTAAAACCATGAGAAAAATTTCTCTTTTATAATTCAATTGTCTCAGACATGTCATTATGGTGAAGAAAAGCTGACTAACATATACCTAGTACCTCCCACTCCAGGAGCTAAGATGAACTCTCCTCTCAGAGTGAGCTTCAGACTAAAAGATAAATTCTTGAAAGAAGCCCAAAGTGACTGCTCTATGTGGTATTGTGGTAACAGCCCTCCCAGAATAATGGGCTCCCTAAAGTATAAGGCCACATGGCACTGTCAGCATCTATGTGCTCATGATTAATTGTGTGGTAACTTTGTTGCAACCCTGTAGCTTAGGATACCAAATCAAACTGTATGTTACCATATATGGGAGACAAAGGAGCTAATATGAAAACGAAACTCAGAAAGGGTATACAAAGCAATGCCCCAGCCTCAGGGTTCAGCCTGCATTGAGCCATTGCTGGCACTAATAAGCTCTGCTTCCTGCTAAAAGCCTCAGTGTCCCACCTCTGTGCAACAATCCTGCAACAGTATGAAGAAAAGCATTATTGTAATTCTCCCAGAACTCTACATATAGGGACTTTCTTATGCCCACATATTGAAGACAAATTTCCCCTGAGTCTGGCCACACAGTCATGATTTTCACAATTTCGTTCATTTTTTTTTTTGAAGGACAGATATAAAAAGCTGTCATGGGACCGAAACCGTTAATTCCGTGACTTGCATCTAGTTTTCTCTAAAGAGATGCTTTTCTCCTAACCGCTTTTTTATATGAGACCTAACACTTTACATTCTTATTTTTTGATACGCCTTATTGATTATATAAACCTTAGAGAAAGAGTCCTTCTTGGTTTCCTAATCATCAAACTAAACTTAACAACCATGTTCCTCTAATCATCTGCTCTGATCTATGAGCAGATTGATGCTTTACTGAGCTGATATGAAGAAATGGAAGTGGGGATATAGGGCCAAAGATTTCACAGCAGGGGCTGGAGATGTGGCTCAAGCGGTAACACTCTCGTCTGGCATATACGGGGCACTGGATTCAATCCTCAGCACTACATAAAATAAAATAAAGATGTTGTGTCTGCTGAAAACTGAAAAATAAATATTAAAAAATTCTCTCTTTCTCTCTCTCTCTCTCTCTCTCTCTCTCTCTCTAAAAAAAAAAAAAAAAAAAGGTTTCACAGCAGAATTGCTTCCCAGGAGGCTCAGGTGGGCAGATGTTACTACTGGATAGTCAAGAATGGAAGTTGACATGGCCAAGAGGATGAGTATCAAAACATACCAACTAGTCATCAAGTGTTGCAAGCTCCTTTTTCACTTGAGTGTATTCAAACAATTATTTTAAGAGTTCCAGATTACTATTCTTCATTCCTTCCACAGTCAGGGCAGATTTATAACAGATTAGAACTATGGTGATATTTTCTTCTTTACTTCTTTAAGACCACAGAGGTCAATGTGAGTAGACTTAAGAGTTAGTGATTGAGGAGTCCAGAAGCACATTGTTCAACATTCAGTAATTCAGACTAGTGATGTTCTACAGAATAATAAAGGATGCCTGAATCCAAATCTCTCCACATATCTTCTAAAATCCATTCAGATCAATAAGGAGAGCAAACAAACTATCCATAATCCATGCTTACAATATAAAATGAAGTTGATTGATACTTGAAGCACTACAGACATCACTGGGAGTATAACAATGAGAGTAATGGCAGCTGCTAAGAGGGAGAAAATATAGAAGAAAAGTGATAAGGAAAAAACGGAGGTTCCAAATAAGATAAATAAAGCAGTGAAGCAGAAACAATTACAAAACAACAATCTAAGATGACTTTTTGGAATAAAAGACATGAGCCTTTATGTAAAATAGGGCTAAAATTCTTAGGTAGATTTTCAAGAATGATGAATTCTGAGAAATACCCTAAGAAAATTGTTATACCTACATAAAAATAAAATTCTTAGTACTTCTCTATTCCCATTTTTCATCCCAGATTTTAATACTGTGTCCATTCCATAAATGCCTGCAGGAAAGAAAGAAGAAAGAGAGGAATGAAAGAAAGGAAAGAGGAAAGAAAGAAAGAATAGTAGGAAGACAAGGGAGAGGCCACAAATGGAAAGAAGGAAGTTCAAAATCTAGTAATCATGTATATCAAGCTTAACCATAGAAATGTTTGTATCATGCCTATTATTTGATAGATGAAAGCATATTTTTCAAGATTCCATCCAGTTTTCTGCAGCCTAATCTTAGTTTGAACTAAAAAGAATTTACTGAATCACTTTAAAAGTCTGTCTAGATGTCAAGGAATATATCTGAAAGGTTGGGACAAACCTGAATATATACAACATTTTTCAATGTGAGAAGACTCCATGAAAGATTGAGCAAAAGTCAGAGTGCTGGCACATGCCTCTAATTCCAGTTCCTTGGGAGGCTGAGGCAAGAGGACCACAGGTTTGAGGCCAGCCTGGGCAAATTAATGAGACCCTGTCTCCAAATCAAATTATAAAAGGGTTGGGAAAGTAGTGCTGTGCTTCCCTAGCATGACTGAGCCCTGGGTTCAATGCTCAGTATCCCAAGAGGGGGAAAAAATGACACAGCAAAGAAAAACTTTCTCTGATCTATGTAATTTTCTGAATTCACCATAAATAACTAAAGTATATTCATTTTATTTCTTTTATAAAATGATTATCAGTGAGTGGCAACACAGTCATGAAGTTTTCAGATTCTTATAATCATTATTCTCTCACAATTTCTATGATGTGTTCAGAATTTCCCAATTAAATAGGTCAAAGATGATTATGATCTGTGATAAGGACACATCACATTGTATGAAACCAGTAGTAGGAAGATCAGAAAATAAAGGCTCCTTAGAGCAACCAGCAGGAATTGAGATCAAATTAAAATGACTTTTTATTAGTCAAAATGTTCAACATTTCTTCTAAGTTTTTAAAATGGAAAATAAAAAACACAAAGTCTGTATTTTTTTTTGCAAGAAAAGCAATAGAAGAAAATAAAAGTATATACAAATAAAAGGAAGGTTACATTACTTGGATTAATAAAAATAGCAGAATAATATTAGGTAGATCAAGGTGACTAAGATATGGCAAAATATTAGGCAAAACCATAATTCATTGCATGATTATTTTAAATTTTCTGAGTTTTACTTTTTTTAATAAAAAGGTAAAATAGATGACTCCCTATTACCATCTTCAGTTCTTTGAATATTAATCCAGAAATCTACCATGAATTTATATTCCATTTTTATACAAAAAGGGCAATGCTATTCTGCTGTTTTTCTCCCACCAAGTAAATTATCATCACCTATAAATCTACATTGTTCTTTTGAATGGTTTTATTATATACCTTTGATCTATATTGGTGAATATTTAGGAAATTTTAATTTGTCATTTGCTTTTCTTGTTCCAAGAAAAAAATCCAAACTGAATATTCTAGTGCTTATATCTTGCTCTGCTTATTTGATTTGTTTCATTTACATAATAAGATTAACTTTCTGTAGAAATATTTCTGAGCTAATGAGAACATGAGGTTAAAATTTAGTAACTCGCCAGTGGCCCATTCAACAAGGACTGGTAAGGACACATCACACTGTATGAAACCAGTAGTAGGAAGATCAAAAAATAAAAGCACCTTGGAGCAAAGCCAGCAGGAATTGAGATCAAATTAAAATGAGTGGGGGTAAAGTCTGAGGCTCCCCAGATTGGACACTAGGATACAGCTGATGTCTCCCCAGGAATTTAGCAACCAATCTAGGAAGCAGAAGGATGCAGGCAATGATTGAGTATTGCACTGAGATTTAAATCAGAGTGGATTATTAGATTAGTTGTCTGGACTGGGAAATTACTTAATACAATTGACTTCCTAGCTAGAAATAATCATGAACTGGTGAGGGTTTTTGTTGTTGTTGTTGTTAATCAAGACTTAGTTTAAATTCAGTGAAGAAATAAAGAGAAGTTCAATTTTTTGCAAAACTCTTGTGGAATTTTCCAACTGTATAAATTTTTCACTGTTATTTACATTCTAGCCTCTTGATTATGACAGCTGTTTGTGTGTGTGTGTGTGTGTGTGTGTGTGTGTGTGTGTGTGACCCTACTTAGGATGCATATCTTTTCTCATAAAATGTTGTTGGTCTTTTTGTAAGGGCTCTGCACTGAAATATTTTTATCAGTTTTGTTTGTAAGAAAAGGACTTGCCAAGATTGTTGCATGTTCTTTGACATTTTAAAAATTTTAATAAAGAAATTTTAAATAGTCATGTAGTTAAATTTATCAACTATGATTTATGTGATCTGTATCTTTTTAGCAAGTTTTTCTAAAAAAACTTCTTTCATATTCAAATAATCCATTCTAATATCTTAGCCATTTCAAAAAAAAAGTTTAGTTCATTTAGACTTATTTAGCCTGCTCAAATAATAAGATATGTATACAGCTATATTTATAGTTTTAAGATGGTTAGATAAGCCAAGTGTGGTGGCGCACACCTGTAATCCCAGCAGCCCAAGAGGCTAAAGCAGGAAGATCATGAGTTTAAAGCTAAGCTCAACAAAAGCAAGGCACTAACAACAGAGTGAGACCCTGTCTCTAAATACAATACAAATTTGGCTGGGAATGTGTCTCTAGGTTCAATCCCTGGTACTAAAGGGGGCAAAAAAACCCCTAGATAATTATCCCCAAATAATCTGTTGAATAAAGTTTTTTCAGCACAGATTCTAAATGCCACACTCACTATAGACTAAATTTTGTTCTGTTGACTTGACAATATGTAAGCAGGATTATTTGTTTCAGCTTTAGAATTTACTTAAACTGTTATTACAAATCATCAGTACTTTGCTTTCTTAATTCCATTCTTAATTCATATTTAATTTTTCTATATTATTTAGAATACTTAGAATAAACTTTGTCAGCTTTCCTCAATACTATTTCCCCATTTGGATTACAGGATCACATAAATTGAAGGAGATTCAAAATTTCCTAACTGCTCTTTTCCATATAAGAAGAATATACTTACTTACATTTATTCAAGACTTCTTTTATGTGTTTTAGTGAGGTTTGGACATTTTCTTCATCTAAATCCTGGACATTTCTTCAATTTCTTCTTCTTTTTTTGGGAGGGGCACTAAGGATTGAACCTGAGGGTGCTTAACAACTGAGTCGTACCCCCTACCATTTTTTAAAAAATATTTTGTTTAGAGAAAGTGTCTCACTAAATACTTAGGGCCTCGCTAAATTGCTGAGGTTGGTTTTGAACTCATGATCATACTGCCCTAGCCTCCCAAGTGGATGGGATTATAGGTGTGCACCACCACACCCAGCCAATTTTTTTCCTGTACTTTATTTTTGTTATTTTTGTTAATGTACATGCAGTTGTTTCTATTGATTGCTATTTGTTGAATTGAAAACTGACTTCCTATTACACTTTCACTGCACCTGTTTCTTCATTTAATTTCAACACATAGTACTTTAGGACTACTGTAATAATATCTAAAATGGTCATCATTGGCTTTTCCTTGACTTCAGTGACTATGTCTTTGTTCATAGTGGTTTTAGTGAGGTCCTGAGTGCCAAATTCTCAACCTGCTTCAAGTTCAACATTTTAGTACCTGGGAGCTTTCATCATAGTCCGAAAGCATCCTACACAGAACCTTATGGTATCCTTTAATTCTTCTGTACTTGTGCATGTCCTGGTATATTGGACTTTGGATCTCACAAGCCTCTTTAATCACCTATTTCTGTGCATCTTTTTCTTATTGTGAAAGCTCTACCCTGATGCTACAATCTGCCTCCTGTCTCCATCATGTCCTGTTGTTTGATTATTTGACCTATATTTGTTTTTTTTTAGTTATGATTATTGGAAGCAAATGTCATATAATTAATAGAATCTTTATTGTATTTAATATAGCTTTTAAATGGAGATGCAGAAAATACAAAACCAGTAGTTTTAATTATATAAATAAATTTATATAATGTGGAGATATTAAATATCTCCGTTTAAAAAAATCTATCTTGCTTGATTCCAGAACTGGTTTGACTCATTTTGTTTTGACTCACCCACTGTAAAATAAAAAAAAAAAGAATCTATTAAGTAATGATAAAAGTATTTTAAATAAAACCAGAGACTCTGCATCTAATAGAAGAAAAAGTAGGTCCTAATCTCCATTGTGTGGGATTAGGCCCCAACCTTCTTTGGCACAGGGCTCCTTTGGCACAAAAATTAAAATCAAGAATCAATAAATGGGATGGACTCAAACTAAAAAGTTTCTTCTCAGCAAAAGAAACAATCTGTTAAGGGAATAGAGAGCCTACAGAATGGGAGCAAATTTTTACCACGTGCATGTCAGACAGAGCACTAATATCTAGGATATATAAAGAACTCAAAATGCTAAGCATCAAAAACAAAAATCAATCAATCAAACAAACAAACAAAATAACCCAATCAACAAATGGGCCAAGGACCTGAACAGACACTAATCAGAAGAAGATGTACAATCAATCAACAAACATATGAAAAAATGTTCATCATTTTTAGAAATTAGAGAAATGCAAATCAAAACCACTCTTCCTCCAGTCATAATGGTAGGTATTATGAATACAAACAACTAAGTATTGGCGAGGATGTGGGGAAAAAGGTACATTCATACACTGCCAGTGGGACTTCAAATTGGTTCAGCCAATATGGAAAGCAGTATGGAGATTTCTTGGAAAATTGGGAATGGAAACACCATTTGACCCAGCTATCTATCCCCTTGATCTATACCCAAAGGACTTAAAAACAGCATACTCCAGGGACACAGCCACATCAATGTTTATAGCAGCACAATTCACAATAGCTAAACTGTTGTACCAACCTAGATGCCCTTCAGTAGATGAATGGATAAAAAAAATGTAGCATATATACACAATACAATATTACTCAGCAACAAGAAAGAATAAAATCATGGTATTTGAAGGTAAATGGAAAGAGTTAGAGAAGACAATGCTTAGTAAAGTTAGCCAATCCCAAGAAAACAAATTTCAAATATTTTCTCTTATACAAGGTGGCTGGTTCATAGTGGGATAGGGACGGGGAGCATGGGAGGAATAGGTGAATTCTAGATAGGGCAGGGGGATGGGAGGAATATGGGGTTAGAAATGATGGTGGAATGTGATGGTCATTATTATCCAAAGTACCTGTATAAAGACACAAATTGGTGTGAATATACTTTGTATACAACCAGTGATATGAAAAATTTTTCTCTATATGTGTAATAAGAATTGTAATGCATTCCACTGTCATATATAAATTAAAAAGTTAATAAAAAAGTATTTAAAGTTATTAACATTATCCTATTGGAACAAAAATATACTTTGACATAAATCACATTTTTTGAGCTGATGTTTAATATGTGGATACAACAAATATACAACAAAATTACTGTCCAATATTATTTAACATTTTACAAAATCTTCTTTAAAAAATAATTTAGGAGAAAAATTGTATTTTTTAAGTTTCATTTTCCAGGTGAATTGTTTTCTTATTACTTAATTTATGTCACAGAAATTAAGCATTTAAAGGAATGAAAAAGATTTTTCTACCTAAGATTCTTGTGTTTATTTTTTATACAATTAGAAATTTAATAAAAGAGGCTATCAAGTAGTTATCAATTATTTCTACAGATGAAAAAGTATCACAATAATGAATATTTTGCCTTGAAATATGAGACCACCTTTTGTTTGTATATTTTATGAATTAAAAAATTGTCTCATAACTTACTTCATTAATGAGTTCATTTATATACAGAGAAAAGGTTATATGCAATTGCTTTGAGGAGAGAAAAGTAAAACACCTTTTCATAGCAAACAATTATGAGAGTAAATTTATATGTCCATGCCTGTAGTTACTAAATAAATAGCAATGTATGTCTGCAAATCCTTCTTTATCATGGCATTTAAATTTTAAAAGTAAACAAAATTGCATTGTGTTTCACACAGTAAATACAGAATGTGTTTACACAACTTACAGTTTTAAAGTTTGATTAAAAACATTTTAATATTGAAACCAGATTTACTCTACTGCCTATATTAGAGTCCAATGGTGGACTCTATTTTAGACCTAATAGAATCAACATTATTTGGAAGTTTGATGAAGACTGACAAAACTCCCACATCAAATTTGATCCAGAAGCTCATTTTGTGTTATGGCTAGGATTAGGACAATTCCAAAAATTTTGGGACTTCACTACTCCACTATTTAATGAATTCATTAAATTTTAATACTGTAATGAGGTATAGGAAAACCAGTATAACCTGGTAAAGTTCTCAACAAAAATTAAGAATTGAATCTCAAATTAAGTACTTTATATCAGGGCAAATTAATTATTTAACACATAAAACAAAGTTAATGAGGTATTTAGTTGGCAAACTTTCTGACTTGCATAAAAAAATTTATATCTGATTTTCTTTTTTTAGATCAAAGATGGAAATTGGAAAGCTACCAAAAACAATAGCTTAGAAATAGTGCATATGGAATACAATATATATTCATTAGAATTAGAAGACGAAAGGAATACAGAGTCCTCACCATAAACACCAAGGGGTCAATTCTTTGTTGTGAAATTTGACTGAAATACTATTTTCTTTTATTTCTTTCTGTTATCAGGGATATTGAACTCAGGGTGCTCAACCACTGAGCCACATCACCACCACGTTTTTTGTTTGTTTGTTTGTTTGTTTGTCTGTTTAGAGACAAGATCTGACTGAGTTGCTTACTGCCTAGCTAAGTTGCTGAGGCTGGCTTCAGGGATTCTCCTGACTCAGCTTCCTGAACTGCAGGGATTTCAGGTGAAATACTATTTTCATTTGACCTCTGAGAGTTATCCAAAGACCCCGTGTGCCAAAACACATGCTATCAGTGAAGGAAGAGCAAATACTATTCAGAAAAAACAGTTAGGTAAATGCTGTAAAAACAAGACCAAATCATGCAGCAATGGACGGACGCTAGCATCAGCGGCTAAACTTGAATTTGAATGAAAATCAGGATATGGTTTTTGTTCTCATTATGCAGAGGCAAAGATTAAAAAATAAATAAGTAAATGTAACAAGAAAGTAAAGAAAAAAATCATGACCAATCAGAATGCAGAAATGGAAAGTATACTAATGGCAAAGGAAAGGGTTAAGCTGTGAATAACACAGACTCTAAGAGTTGCATAATTAAGGTAATATCCAAATGAGTGCCATTACTTTTTCCATTACTTTCACCCAAGAGATTCATAAATCTCACAGCAGGCAGGCCAGCCACACTTATCAAATGAAATAGAAATATACAGAGGCAGACAGAGAGCAGAGGACACACCACAGCTTCATCCAAAAAGACAGAAACTATTATAATTGATGTAAGCAAATTCAGAAATGATACTCTAATTTTTTTTCTACAGCAGCAAAACATTACTTATTTTTCCTCTTTCTAATTAAGAAATAATTATTCAATATTGCTATTGAATGTTACTTTGGAAATAAAATATCTTTAATGATTTTGGTAACTTTGGAAATAAAATATCTTTAATGATTTTGGTATAGAACAGTAAAATTTCATTCAGATTTCTAAGGAATACTAGTCAATTGGCAAATAAAGAAAATGGGTATTCTGGGTTAAAATCAAAATTAAACATTATCAATTGATTAAATCATGCAGCAAAAATAAGGGGGAAGAGCACTAATAATAATAACAATATTAATATTATTACCAAGAGAAAAATAGTATTTTCTAAGTTTTGTAAGAACTGACCAAATTATGCTTATTTATAATTTTAAATTGCTGGTTAAAAATTGCCCCTCTCTCAATATTAAATTAATGTTTATATTAAAATAATATAAAAACTGTGAATAAAATCTGAAATTTTCTACAAATTTTAATTTACAAACAATAATTCAAAACAACTGGTAATATTTCAAAGATTAGTTAAAAGAGAAGATGAATAGAAAATGTATTTTCATTATTATATTGTTTGTGTAAACCACAGATAGATACCTATTTGGCTTTCTTGCTAACATGAAACTATTCATTTAGCCAAAAAAAAAAAAAAAAACAGAAAGAACATATTTATTATTTTAATAAAGGATAAACTGAATGTTATATCACAAGACATGTGTATTCCTCTGTTTTTATTTACTTATTTATTTTATTTGCTTTTGGATATTCAAATTTAATTACCTATTCATATGCGAAAAATGAATTTTTTTAGTTTGTTTTCTTTTTATTGATTCTGTTAAAAGTTATATAAAACATCAGGATTAATTCTGACATAATTATAAAAGATTGGAATATAATTTGCTCTACTTCACTTCTCAGTACTTCCCCTTTCTGCAACTTCCTCCTGTTCTCTTTCCTCTGTTCTCTACTGATTTCTGCTATTTGTTTGGAGTTTTGTTTTGTGCGACTTTTAGTTAGTGTCTTGTGGATATAAATGATGGTAAGATTCACTGAGGTTTATTCATTTTGTGCATAGGAAACTTAGGTCAGATTCATTTCACTTTTCTAGATATAGTGTAGATATAGTGCGCGCTAACATCAAAAAGAATTCTTTCTGTGTATGTATTCACAAGAGCTTTTTAATAATGCAGGATCACCATTTAGAAAGACTCTGGTTGAAAAGATTCTGATATTGAAAAAGGGTTGTTTTAAGCAGTTTTACATTCTCATTGTAAAATGATTTGAAAACAGGTAAATACCACATATACAATTTCACTATTTAGAAAAGTAAAATTACATACTGCCTTACTTTATGTGGTCTGCTATACAGAAATACCATAAGTTGAGTGGCTTATGAACAACAGATGTGCATTTTTCACATTACTTGAGACTAGGAAGTCCAAGATAATGGCACCTATAAATTTTTGACTGGTGAGGGCTTGTTTCTTTGTACACATCTTCTCACTAAAACTATCATTAGTAGGAAAGGCAGCACTCTGAGACATCTTTTATAAAGGTAATAATTTATTCATGGGGCTCTACTTTTATGACCTAAATATCTCCCAATGGTGTCATCTCCTAATACCATCACACTGGTGATTAGGTTTCCACATATTCAGACCACAGCATGTGTCTTCTTCATGTAATATTTTGTTTTATAATGACAACCTGAAAAATGGTTGCCCAGTGTGTTCACCTTTATTCCTCAAATCTACAAATATTACCTTAGATGGAATAGTAATTATGCAGCTGTGATTAAAGATCTTATTATGGCATCTTGTGATCCTGGATTATCCACTTAAATGTAACATATTTCTGAGAGTTCTCAGTAAAAGAAGACGAAAGTATCAGTGAAGTGTAGAAAATATGACATGGGAAAAAGAGGCTGAAATAATTAAAGTAAGGGACCATGAGCCAAAGAGTGTAGATGGTCTTCAGAAATTAATCAAAGAATAAACAATGAAATGAATTCTCACCTGAAACCACCAAAGGAAGTTAACACTGTTAACCCCTTGATTTTAGTTTTCTGTCTTCAGAACTGTGAGAAACATCTACTGAAATACACATTAAATACTGCATAATATTCCACTTACAGATGCATCAAACTTTCTAAAAATTTTAAGTTTTGAGACATTTAGGCTGATAACAAAAATTTGTCTCATAAAAATTTGTAGCAATCATCAAAATGCAAATAAGAATAAATACTGGCAAAGATATGGAGAAAAAGGTACAATCATATATTGTTGGTGGGACTGCAAATTAGTACAAACACTTTGCAATGCAGTATGGAGATTTCTCAACAGTTTAGGAATGGAACTACCATATGACCCTGCTACCCCACTTGCTGGTATTTATCCAAAAGAACTAATATCAGCATTCTGTAGTGATGCAGCCACATCAATATTTATAGCAAGGCAATTCACAATAGCCAAGTTATAAAACCAGCACAGATGTTCACCAACAGATGAACTGATAAAGAAAATAGATATATGTACATAATGGTGTTTTACTCAGTCATAAAGAAGAAGGAAATTATGACATTTGTTGATAAATGGACAGAACTTTAAAACATCATGCTACATGAAATAAGCCAGACTGCTACAGTCAAGAGATAAAAGTTCTCCCTGAAGAAGAAGCTAGAAAATATAAGTGGGAAAAAAAGAAAGGTGATGGATATCATGATGATAGGGAAGATCAGGGAATAGAAGAAGGAGATTGAAGAAAACAAAGTTGGTATGGAAAAAGGGAGGAACTGTGGGATAAAATTGTCCAAATTATACTATGTACGTTCATGAATATACCATAATGAATTCTGCATTCATGTACATCTATAAAATATCAATAAAAAACAGAAGACTGGCAGAGTAGAAGAAGGGATAGGGAATGGGATGAGAAAGTATTGAGAATTGAAATATAGGAAATCATATTCCATGCATGTGTGATTATGTCAAAATGGATCCCACTACTATGTATAACTACCATGAACTAATAAAAACATTTTTTAAAATTCTGTAACAGATGATCATTTACCTAGAATACATTTCTCAAAAATCATTTTTTAAGTTAAACCATAAACACTTTTATGTAAAATATATTCTGAATAATTACTTTTTTGGGTGTGAGGGGTTACAGGAATTGAATTCAGGGGTATTTGACCACTGAGCCACATCTCTGACCCTATTTTGTATTGTTTTAGAGACAGAGTCTCAGTTGCTTAGTGCTTCACTTTTGCTGAGGCTGGCTTTGAACTCCTGATCCTCTTGCTTCAGCCTCCGAAGCAACTGGGATTATAGGTATGTGCCACTGCAGCCTGGCTGAAAAATTACTTTTAAGTGAGGTTAGACCTGTCTCCTTAGCTCATTTTATCAGATCTTCCTCAGCACTGATTATTCTAATTACTCATTCTAACATTAACTAAAAATTTCCTAAGTGAAAGAAAATATCACTTCAAATTTCCATTTCTGCTTGCTGTTGAAAGTATTTTTTTTTCAGAATGCATGTTAGTCATTTGTATTTCTTTTAAAACATATTTGTCCATCTTCTCACTTATATAATTTTACAAAAATTAAGGTATTTTGTATAATAAAGCATTTGAAAATTTTCTTTCATCTTTATTGTAATTCTCTTAAAATATTACTTTTCTTGGTATTTGAATTAGAAAAAAATTTTAAATATTACATAATTAAATTTCCCAGTATTTCTCTTTGGCTACAACAATTTGCAATTAGCATTATTTCTCATATTTTATTATTTTGATTTACTCATTTTTAAGTAATTTTGTGTATTAAATGCTAGTAACTAGTGTAAAGAAAATCCTTTGATATTTATGTTTTTTAAAACTTAGCTATTTTAATTCATAATAAATCTGAGTTTTCCAGAGTTTCTAATTATATCATTTGCAAACTATTAATTTTCTCATAATTTATTAATATTTTATAAATTATTACACTGTTCAGAACTTTCAGTGATATTGAGTAATAATGGTGATTTCTGTATACCTTGCAGTGTAAAGTATTTAAAGCATCACAGTAATTGTTTACAGCACTAGTCAATATAGAAAATTGCTTCTTCTTGTTTCTAAATCCCTGATTTGGTTCCACAACCAGTTATCTTGAGAACTAGTGGTCATGCTTACCTATCAAATCAATAATGATAGTTCTGTTACGTAGATCGGATTTGCCATAATGAAACTGGATTTTCTGCTGTCATGATCAGGCAGGGCAGGACCCATTTGTGCTTTACCTCTTTAGGTTCCACACATGCCACACCTGATAGTGTTACTACTCAGCCAAAGATCACCAGCAACTTTTTTCCACATTCTTGTCTCCCAATCTTGATGAATAAAATCTACAGACAATGTGGGAGAGTTGTGAGAGAGAAAGATTTATTCAAGTGAGAAGAAAAGAAACAGAGCTGTCACTGAGCAAGAAGGGTCCTAATAGAGAGTTGCTCGTGAGGGTTTGGGTTTAGGGGTGTTGCATAACTTTTGTGATAATTAGGTATCTGGAAGGTAACTTGTTCACTAATTGGGCCCAAAACATTCTGATTGGTTGTTCCTTTTAGTCACTGAGTTTGAAATTATCTATAGCTTTCACTCAGGTCTGTCCTCCCTTTTCTTTTCCCATTTCTTTTTGTCAAAGGGCCTTGGTGGTTGGAATGTTTGGAATATTTCTAAAGAGAAATCTGTTTGGGACCCATTGTCCTGCCTGCCTGCCTGCCAATGTCTTACTATCTGACTGTCCTACCTTTCAATAACACTTGAACACTTCCAAAAATAAAGCTAAATATTAATGGCTATGGACATTCTCACATTAATTAAAATGATAATAAAAACTCGTCTGTTATAAATTAAGACTCTTGGTTTAAGTAACATCACCTTAAAGTCTTCCCTCCAAATCCTGCTGTAGGACTGATGATTTAATCATAAATGCATTTTTAATACCTTTTCATATATGCATGATATTTTTTAAATTGTATATATTGATATGTTGCATAATAAACTTTGCAATTAGTTTGACTACATATGTATAAACAGTCCAAATATTTTGAAATTATAATTTGGATTTTTATCTCCAAATTAATAGTTACAGAGATGTATAAATTTGTGGTTGTTATCTTAATGAATGGGTTTTATGGGAATTTTTTGGTGTGTTAGAACTTTAAAACTTATTTCTAGGTTTATTACATTATGTTTAAATTAATGTTATAGGAATGTTTCCTACATTGAGGATGAGTCCTTTGTAGATTTTATTCTTCAGATGTTAAAAAATAGAGATGGACTCCATGAAGATGAAAACATTAAATTTATGTTTTAGGCTTCTGCGTGATACTACTAAAACTGCATATATTTGCTTATTTATTGAATTTGGTTTGTGTTTGACAAAAGTGTATTTAAATATTTTGTGAAAATAGAACTTATACCTAGTTTTAATTGTATTTCTAAATTTTTTATTTCTACATTTTTATGTTGTTAGAAAGTATATAAAATCCCAATTGTGACTTTCATAATGCATGTGTTGGTCACCTGAAGAGGTCCCTTAAGTTCCATAGGCTTATTTAAGTTTTCATTATCCTTTTATTTATTTGTTTATTTATTGTTTGTTTGTTTGTCTGACTCAATAATTTCAAATGTCCTGGCTTCAACATCGAAACTTTCCTCTATTGCTTCAAGACTGCTATTAATATCTGCTAGTAGATTTTTCAGTTCAGTTATTTCATAAACCACTTCCAACATTTCTGGGTTATTTGTATATTTTAGTTCCTGAATTTCTCTTTGTTTAATAATACATAGTCAGATAATAAATAGATCTGTTTCTGGAATGATATACATATATATATATATTTTCCATATTTTCCTGTTAACTCATCATGTATCTTACTTTGTATTACATTTTATGCAAACAAAAAAAATAACCAACTTTCCCAGTCTTTTCAGGCTGGATTTGTATGTGACAAAACATTCATTAATCCAACCCAGCTAGATATTTGGAGGTCCACTCAGCACTTTTATGAAAAATGCATTATCTCTGGGCTTGTGAGTACAATTTCTAATTTACAAGGGATTTGTTGATTTATTTTCCAAGGGTTTCCAATTTCTTCCTTCCTCTGATGCCTGTGTGCAGTACTGAAGATTCTCTTTCACTGCCACACACCATTGAGCTTTTTCCTTCTGCATCCTAAAAGTGTCAAAACTATGCTGGTCCATCAATGTTCTGAGTCAGATAAGTCAGTTACCAGACATTGGGCAGCAGTTGTCCCTAAATTAGAGCAGTGAAAATACATTTTAATCTTCTCTTTCTCTCCTAAGGGAGAAGCTAAGAATTGAGCTTCTCCTTCAAATTGCAAACTTTGCTGGATTAGAGGAGACACTGAAATGGCTTTTCTAACTCATTTCAATGAAGCTGTTCTGGTTTTGTTTCTCAGGAAGAACATCATCTGGGGTTTCCTATTCATCCATCCTGCTGATGTCACTGTATTAATCTTGATTTTTAATTTCACTTTTTATTAGTGTAATATTAGTAGAAACTAATATATATATTAATGTTTTATTAGTCCTAGAGTCTACCATGGCTTGGATATGGTTTGTTCCCCAAGGGTTCAATGTTGGAAGTTTGGTGCTCACAGTGAAAAATTTTGGTAATGAGGCAGGAGTAATGTTTTAAAGTTTAAGTTGATGGAAGATGAAAGAACTGCACACACTATGCTTAAGATCCATGCAGGAAGGCCTCCCTAACTACATCCATGGTTTAAGACAAAGCATTAAAGTGGTGTAAGTAGATCTAACAATAAACACTTGCCCAGAAAGTAACCAAGACCCTCATTTACATGCTGAAACATATGCTTATGAAGAAGAAAAGCACAATTTTGAGGCAGGTTTTTGAGTCATGGGCAAGTATTCATTGTTAGCCGAATACAAAATGATGCAGATACAATGATAACGATGTAACATAGCACATGAATATGTTAAATTCTAGCCCCCCCCCCAACATATATATGTGTCCATCCCTGGATATCATTAACCTCTGCTATGGAGCGGCCACCTTGTTGCTTGTTCAACTCTTGATTTCTTTGCTACTTTTCTTAGCCACTTTGCTATATGAAGTAATGGAATAAATAATTTTTACAAAGCCTCTGTCAAACGTACTGATTTCTACCCCACATGAGTTAAAAGATCCACTGAACAGATTTAGTAGGCAGGACCTTTAAGATGTGGAGTAGTGGATTACTTACTGATGGTGGTACCCTCAGAAGGGATTCAGTAGTTCTCATGGAACCCCAGTTAGTTCTCATGAGAGTGAGTTGTTATAGAACAAACAAGACTGTCCCCTCTGCTCTCTCTGAATTCTTTTTTCTCCACGTGATCCTCACTCTTAAATGTGCTCTTGCCATGATACCATCCACCATGAAGTCTTCATTAGAGCCAAATAGGTACCATGCCCTTGAACTTCCACTACCATATGCTAAAGAAACTTGTTTTTTTTAAGTAACTAGTCTTGATATTTCATTATACTAATGGCAGATGAAATAATACAGAATATAATCAGAGGATGGCTATGAGAGCCAATAATTTTGTTGTTGTTTATTAATTTATTTTTTATTTTGTGCTGAAGATTGAACCAGTGCCTCACACATGCTAGGCAAGTGCTCTGCCACTGAGCTATAGCCCCAGCCCCAGAGAGCCAATAATTTGTGTTTATGATTGTTTCTCTATGTTGTAATGAACGTGTGTTGTATTTGTGCGTGTGAATTTGGACAGATTGAATTTCAGAGTAATAGACAATCTATACATCAATAGTTAAAAAATATATTCTTATTCTTAAAATATTTTATTAGGAAAAATCCTTTTATTTCCTATTCACAATCATTTTTAAAGAGAATTAAAATAACTTGTTCTGTTCGCAGCTAGGAGTTGGCAGTCAATTTGAAACTATTAGTCCAATGAACATGTGATTCATTGCTAGCTATCATAATTTTGGCTAACAATCAGATTCTTCTTTAAATTTTTACTTAAGAAGGTCAGATAGTATGAGGACATTCAGTACAGCTATAAAGGTTGGTATAGGTCTTGGAACTGCAAGTATTTTTAACTGTTTGACAAATTACTTACTGAAGAATAAACAGAGATATAGGATCTTCAACAAAAGACAGAATGCTATAGCAATCATACAAAGAAAAGAAGTATTTATTAGTCTGCACAGATACATGCAGAAGTATTTACTAGTCTGAACAGATACATATACATGCATATAAATAACCTCAAAATACCAGTGGCTTACAGTAACTATCGTATTATTGAATTCACGTTTGCTAGTGGCCTGTGATTTTAGGCTGGTTGAGGCAAATTTGGACTCCAGACTTCTGCTATGGTGAAGGCCATGTGTCTCCACCTTTCTTTAGTGGGACATATTATTGGTGCAGTAGCTACATAAGATGTGTGCATGTCACAGAAAATTAGCACCCCAAAGAGGCCAAACCAAAAGTGCAAATTACAGTGCAAATTATGAAATCTATATCTATTTTGCTAACATTTTCGTTGGCTAAAGCAAGATATATGGCCACCTCAACATTATGGATTTGAAAAAAATCTACTAAGTCCACACTAACATTAGAGCTGTGTTGCAAAAACAATATAATATAGAAAGGGCAAAATCTGGTGGGAAACATTCAGTATACTATTGAGAAAAAAAATGAAATGAAAGAACAGACAACAAATGAATCTCATGAATTTCTAGTTCATGCAACACCTGTATATACCTATTACAAACAGGCCAGATTCCCCTGCATCATGCTAGCAAGTACCATGTGTAATACTAAGTAGGTCTTTGAAGCAAAAGGATTTCTAAACAAGGGAGTTATTTCATCTTGGCTAATTTTGAATAGAATATATATCAAGTGTAAATTATTTAAATTCATTCCTACATTGAACTAAAGTATAAGAAAGTATAAAACAGCATGAGTTGAGCACACTGTCTTCTACATTTTGTTATATATTATTTTTGATGTTTCAAAAATGACTCTGGCCATTTTTCAGTTTTTGTGGGGCATTTTGTTCATAAGCTTCTTGAATGCAGATGCCAGTACTGCCAACTTATCCATCACTAAATTCCCTGTTGTGCATGGAAAAATCAAGGAGGAACACTCTTGTTTTTTTTTTTTACATATTTTTAAACAATTTAAAGACATATTTACCATTGTTTAGTGTGTTTAGAAATCAGTGATACAATTCATTAAAAATCTTAATTTATTTTCCTGCTTTATAAAGGAAGAGGAAAGTCTGAGCTTTTCATTGGCTGATTTTCCAATAATAGTTGGGAGCATTTGTGGAGAGTGAGCAAGTACCTCAGTAAATTTAAGCTATTCTAATTTCTTTTGTACTTCACATTTCTTGTTATAAAAAGTATGTAATAATATTTTCTAGGATCCTGGTGATGGGAAGCTGTTTTAATTTGAAAAAAAGCTTTATGATTTCTTATGACTTTCTATGAAACTGTGAAGGCAAAATTGACAAGACATGACTTGAGCTTACAATGACATAAGAACATAAGACAGTGAATGTAAAAAATCAATTGGCTTTAGAAGGTAACTGCTGTGGATTACAAAATGTAGCAATTTCTAAAATGAAAAACCTTAATTTTTTTTAGTGTTCAATTTTTATTGTTTTTTCTAAACTCCCAAAGCAAAAGCCATAAAGGGGAACATAAGAAGCAAAAAGGTGTAAAGCACAAAATATTAATACCGTATTTCTCATATTTTTATTATTCCTCCTGTACTCCAATACTTTTTGGGCAATATTTAAACCCTATATCACTTTGAGAAGGACTATTTGGCTAGTCATGAAAATGTAATTTTTAGTTATGGGTATTACTGACTAAAATTCTTCTATAGTTTTATAATTTTTTTTTCCTTTGAATGCACTATATTGCCCCAGACTATGTTGTCTAAACTTTCTTTGTCAGGAGATGAAGTATAAAGACTGATTAAGTAAATAGAGACTGCTAAATTCCATACAAAGAAGCTTTGTAAACACTGAATCCCATGAACACTTTCAGCAATTACAAAACTAAAATGGCAAACTGTTTCATGATATCCTTTGTATACTTACTGTCTACCTTTAAGCAAGTTGTTCTTAATCTTTCAAGGTGTAGAAAACTCTTTGAACATTATATAAAACATAAAGGATCTTCTGACAAGAACAAAACTTTTGCATTTATTCAAAAACTACTATGTCCCATATAGGGGAATGAAGAATTTCTGAGGCCTATCCCTGTATCATCCAAGTGTCTGAACTCTGTGTTTAATATTGAATAAGTTTAGTCCACTCTAATTTCTTTTTTACTTCCCACCTACCTTTGTGATTAAAAGAAATGCACATTTTCTAGAACTCTCATGGAAGCTCTTCTTTCAAAGTTTATATGTTTTTAATGTATTAAATATATTTATTTATTTAAGTTGCTTTTTTAGGCATATGATCTTAATTGTACAATATTAGCTCTTAGGGAAGAAAATCAATGGGAAATTTTCTATAAATTCACAAGTTTAATCAAGTTAATTAAGGAGCTAAACAAGACTATTGGGAAAGTTATGACAAATATTCAATTCTCCTATTCTGTTAGTAGAAATAACTTATTTTGATGGTAAAAATGATCTTAAGGCTTACACAGTACTGTAGAATTTTAAAAGCCTTTAATAGTTTCTAAAATTTTTGGTTCTTGTACTAAAAGGTAATTGAGTTACATATTATCATTATCTTCATTTTGTAGATGAGGTAAAATAACTTGTCTAAGATGATTCCAATAGTAATTTCTGGGGCATGGACTCCAATTCTGCTCTTATGGTGTGATTACAGAGTAAATTTAAATTAATGGAAAAATGTGACAAAACTTTGAATTCACGGCTCATGTCCTATTTTTTGAAAGTCTCTTGTAGAATTATATATAATTTCTTGATTTATTTGCAGATTTTGATTGGCTGGCTGGCTGTGTAACTTGCTTTAGATGATCTGCTTGAAACAGAAAGTATGATTAATGTTCAATCAGAGCTTAGACTGGGCAGCGGGCTGTAACATCATGTAATTGGACTACTATGACTTACTTAAACTCATATCAGAAAATTAATAATTTTTGATATGCAAACTAATAACTTCTTTAAGTCATTTCAAATATATAACCCTTTCAAGTGTGAAGCTACTTTTATGAGCAATGAAATTCTTAGTGGAATGCATTCTCTAACCAGTTTCTCTGTAATGGTGAATGTGTTAATTCTTCTACATTCTCTTGTCAGAAGCTTGTGAGAAAGTAGTCAGTTATTGACTTGTAACAGAATGAAGTCAACTGATACATTTAAAAATGTGTTTTAAAACATGGAAACACATTATGTTCAACTGACAGGAATTTGCTTAAGTATCATAAAATCTCATAAGGCATACTATCTTGGGCAGAAGGATTGATCAGGTATTTCTCAGCTATTACAAACTCTGAAAATATGGAATGACTTAATGTTTTAAGGTGGGAAAATGAGACAGCAGCACCAGCATCACTATGATCACATGGTAGATCCACATTCTGTCAAAGCACAACTCCAGGAAAAGTGTTGCATAGATGAGGTTAAAGGCACAAAAATTAAGTTCTATTGCAAGACTGAATCAGTGTTGACAGATAACTGTTTCGTCAATAAACTTCCAATAGTAGAAGGATGAAGTCTAAATTCATTGATGAACTTAGCAATATACAAGTTTTTTTGAATATTCGATTTCACTTCAAGTTCACCTTGAATTGGTGAAGAGAATTTTACTTAAGTTAAAAAGATTTACTAAGCTGCTACTATTAACCCTTGCATATATAGAAGATGAAAAATCTCAAGAAGCAAGAGTTCAGAAGCAATGGTATGTGCCCTTCACAATTAAAATTCTATAGGCCTAGAGCCAAGAAATTTTCTTAGACTTATTTCAAGTGCCTTAATCACCTGGAATTCTTTTTAAAGTACTTTCCAATTAGCCTTTTAAAATGATGGCTTTGCCTTTTAATGAGAAATCTGCATTTCCCTCTTAAATAGGAAACACAATGTCCTTGGCTTAGTTCTCCAAAGACATGGAAGGAAGTGCACTTTTTGTGTGTGGGGGAAGATAAAGCTTGTGGCAAATTTACACAAGACATGTCAGACTGAAAATCTGTTTTTACAGAAAAACAAGATTCCCTTGAGTTTACTAAGCCAATTTTTTCATGTAAATAAGATATTTTATGGAAGTAAACCTTGAATGTTACCATCAAGGGGTTACTCTTTCTCTCTCTCATTATTCTAAGAAAACCATTTGAGTACTCATCCTCACAGCTATTGGAAGTCTATGTCACCCAACCCACACTGCTGAGAACATGGGTCATGGGAGTCTATTTAGGTTGTTTCTTCTGCACCTAAAGTGGCCCATCGGTTCTTCCTACTGCTAGTGTGTGCTTGATTTTATCTGCATTGCTCAAATGGTGAATGTCCATCCCCATTTTTCTTTTCAAGGTAACTCTTCAAAATGTTTGTTATACCTAAAAGATTAAAATGAACTTTGAGGGTAACAAATAAAAGTAGAGGAAAAAAATGAAATGATTTCAACTGATGATCAGAAGCCATATTCCTATTCAAACTCTGCTTCAGGGGAAGTCTATTCCTAGTCACCTGTCCACAGGCTTGTCCTGAGAAAGGCTGCTGGAATTCATGCTTCCCACTCACAGTATATTCTTATCTCTTCAATTTCCCTGAGTTCCAGTTTAATAACAATTGATTGCAATTCCTATATTTTGCTTAGAGAATGTGTCTTATCATATATATTCTATCCTACTTGTAATTTTCATGCATTTAATTCTTCCATAATGTTCATGTATACTGGAAAAGAATTGTGTTTTTTACATAATGCAGGGTTATATATGAAGCTATTTGATCAACTTTTTGTACTGTATTGTTTTCTGATTCATAATTTCCTGAGATAGTTAAAACCTCCCAGCATGCATTCTGAAACACCAATCCTTTCTTCTAATTTGATCAATTTTGCCTCACATGATTTCAATTGATATCATGAAAGTCATAGATAATTATACTTGAGCCTAATTATTGTTTTTTAACTCTATTATAATGTTACTTTTCCCTTCATTAGTATTTTACCTTGAATTTTATTTTTTCAGATATTAATATTGTGACATATTTTATATTGGAAAATATTTGAGAGGTACAGATTTTTTCATCCGTTTTTTTTTCTTTTGCATTCTGATGTGCTTTCCATGCATAATATATAACTAGAACTTTAAGGCATGTGTTTCTTGTATTTCAAAAAGTAAAATTACAAATATACTAGCTACTAACAGAAATATAAACATTTTTAATTTACTTTTTTTTGTCAAATATTTTTAGTTTCCAATTTATCATATCTTTTTAAAATTCTTTTATTTTTTGGTATGTTGGTAGCTTTAAAATACTTAACTAATGTCCTATTTATTATTTTTAAACTTCAATGCATATTCTTAGATTTTTAACACAGATATCCCATTTAATACTTCTATAGCAAATCGAAATTGACTCAGCATCTATAATCTCACATGCACACACACATACACACACACATACACACACACATACACACACACACACACACATACACACACACACACAAGAAAACAAGAAACTCTTAAAAATGCCTTGTGAAACATCCTACCTATCATCCTTTTATAACTATATCCTACCTATTATACAAAAATTGGTAGATTTCTTATAGTCAATTATAAAGTGTATACATTCTTTTTTTTTTTTTTTGGTACTGGGGATTGAGCTCAGGGGCATTTGACTACTGAGTGACATCCCCAGCTCTATTTTGTATTTTATTTAGAGACAGGGTCTCACTTCGTTGCTTAGTGCCTACCTTTTGCTGAGGCTGGCTTTGAACTCCCAATCTTCCTGTTTCAGCCTCCCAAGCTGCTGGGATTACAGAGTGCACCAATGTGCCCAGCTAAAGTGAACATATTTAATATCTTTATCAATTCACAATTGGAAAGACATAAGAATTGGATTGTAGGTCTCTTTAGTAACTGAACCCATGAAGTCACTGTTAGATGCCTAGTTAACCCAAAGGCACTACAAAAAAATCACATGTAACTGATGTTTTGATGGTTCAATCTTAATAAATTGGAAGCTTTTTTGAATCATCCTTGAACTGGATTGCAAGTGAGTCCGTGTAGCATAGTTCAATTCTGGCACCCATCCAATAGCTACAGAGTGTCACCTTGATAGGGACCTACCATTGCAATTTATAGATTGATTAAATACCCTATTAAATTACCAATACAATTCTCACAGAGCTAATAAAAGCAATTCTAAAATTTATGTGAAATTATGCACATACACACACAAACACACAGTCAAATCTATCTTGAGCTAAAAAAAACCCGGAATACATTATACTACTTTCCTTCAAAACACACTATAAAATCATAGTAATTGAAATAACATGGTATTGGAACAAATGGTATTGGTATAAAAGCAGACATATTGTGTTTTAGTCAGATTTTTCAATGCTGTGACTAAAGGACTTGACCAGAACAACCGTACAGGAGGAAAAATTTATTTGAGGACTTTGGTTTCAGAAGTCTTAATCCACAGACAGTAGGCTCCAGGTATGGGTAAACATTACGTTAGAAGAGAGTAGCAGAGGGAAGCAGTTCAACGATGACCAGGAATCAGAGAAAGACTCTACTTACCAGATAAAAATAAGATACAAATATATACCTCCATGCCACACCCTACCACTCAATTAATCCCTGTCAGAGGATTAAATCACTAATTGGATTAAAACTCTTAAAACCCAATCATTCCTCTTCTGAATCTTTTTGCGTTGTCTCATGAGTGCTCTTTTGGTAGACACCTCACATCCAGATGACTTACTTATTCCAAACAGACCCTACCTCCTAAGCGTTGTTCTGCATTCTAGGGGATCCACAGGCCAGCACGTAAGTGTTTAGCACATGGCATTTTGGGGAGAATGTCAGATCCAAATACACAACAACATCTGACAAAGAGTTAATTTTTAGACTATATAAAAACCTCAAACATCAATAGTAAAAACTCAACCTGAGTTTAAAATGGGCAGACATTAAACAAACATTTCTTAAGCAAATACATACAAATGGCTAACAGACACATGGAAAAATGGAAACATCACTAATCATCAGGGAAATGCAAAACCACAGGAAAATAGCACCTCACCCCAGCAAGAATGCCTATTATCAAAAAGACTAAAGATTAACAAGTGCTAGTGAGGATGTGGAGAAAAGGGAATCCATCTATCCTCTTGGTGGGAGTGTAATTAATATAACCATTATAAAAATGCAGAGAACTATCACATGATCCAGCAATCCCACTGAAGCTGAAGTTTTGAGATAAAACTTGATTTCTTCCTTCTGCTGGCAGATGAAAGTGGAGTTTCTCCACTTCTGTTGTTCTTATTTGGTTTTGTGAATCCAAACAATGAAATCCACAGACCAGGATGAGTGAGTGTAAGAGAAAGATTTATTGAAGAATAGAAACAAAAACGAAACTCTTGCAGTAAAATGGGAAACTGCAGGTTTTCTCCATCTGAGTGTGCTAGTCTAGGGGGTTTTATCGAACTTGGATCAATGCTATTGGTCCAAACTTATGCTTCTTATGCTTCTTAGGGGTTGGAAAAGTACTAATGCTATTGATCCAAATTTATGTTATTTGAGGTTTGAAAATCTACTAATATTATTGGTCAACTCTTCCAATCAGGTCTACCCCACTTCCATTTTCTCCCATAGATTACAAAGCTGAGGTTGAGGTCGTTGGATATTCTATGCTCCCAGATTCCAGACTGCAGTGCTTTGTGGAATGGGCTTCTGCTGTTTCTCTGCCAGGTCCAGTAGGCTTACTGCTGCAGTTCAGTAGCCACAGAACAGAGCTATGTCACCACTGGTATGTGTTTATCCAAAGGAAATTAAATGATTATGCCAAAAAGAGACATCTGCACCACCACATGCATTGTAGGAACAATCATCATAACCAAGAAATGAAAACAGCCCAAGTGCTTACCAATGATTAATCATTAAATAAAATATGATACATATAATAATGGAATACTAGTCAGCCATAAAAGAAATAAAATCCTATCATTTGCAACAACCAGATGGAACTAGGTATCAGTATGTTTAGTGAAATAAACCAAGTCCAGAAATAGAAGCAGCAGTCATATGTGAAATCTAAAAAAGGAAGATATCATTGAAGTTGAGAGTAGAATAGTGGTTACCAGAGAGTAGGGACAGTAAGAGAGAGAGGGTGGGAATCAAAAATGTTCATTAGGGGTGCTCAGATACTATTAAGAGCAAGAAGTTCTGGTATGCTGTTGCCCAGTGGATGAGTATAGATAATAATGTTCGGTACACTTCAAAAAGCTAGAAGAATTTTGAAAGTTTTCATCATAAAGAAATGATGTGTTTGAAATAGACTTAACCTGACTTAAACACTATAAATGTTATACACATATGAAAACATATGATAGAACCCAATTTATATGTATAATTATTAATTTTAATGTAAGTATTTAAAATTTAAATTAAAACAATTATTTTAACTAAAATTTTTTATTTGAAAGCTATTGTATTAATAAGTGACTATTAATTTTGTTGGTTCTAGTTAATAGTGTAGTTTTGTTTAGTTTTCAAATGATTTGTAGTGTTCATTTGCTTGCTCATCTTGAAGCTTATCTATTTTTGTTCGTAATTTTCTCTCATTCCCACATTGTATTTACTTCCACCTGTTTATTCTCCAGCACACTCAAGAATATACAAGATTTTTGGCACCTGTCCCATGGGGACATCTCATATCCATTCATAGAATCAGCAAATATGTTGTCATAATCCTGATTGATTCTCTTAATTTCTCCTGCCAAAATAAGTTTATAGGTTGCAAATACCAAAGTATCATTATGGTTATGATTGCTGTCTTTTTATGGATGAAGAAAGTCCATTCCAGCCACTGATTTCACATTGAGAACCTGGCTCTTTTCTCTCCAAATTACCTATAGGGGGCTTTTGGGTCCAGTCACTCTTCAAGGGCCAAACACCTGACACCTTCTGTCTGTTTCTAAATTTAATGCCAAGCAAATCTTATGTTTTATTGTCTTCTTATAATTTTTTAATTGAAAGTAATTTTTCTTCTTTTTTGCGACTAGCTATACCTTATTTATTTACTTTTCCAAAAACGTACTGTGAGTATCATTTGAGATAAATAGAACCATTTGAAAATGTAACTCAAGGTCATGATTAGCAGCCCGTTGTTTCTCTTCTCTCCTGAGAAAGCTTTTCTTTAATATTTTCTTGTTTCTCATTTTCCTTTTCTATGTTAAACTTTTTTTTTAATTTCCTAAATTTAACCCACAGTCCTACAATTTTTGAACTATATTTTCATCTGCTTTTGTTTGGGTTTGATCAGACTCTGAAAATTCTTGAATTTTATTGCTATTTAAAATATTAGTGATCAAACATAATTCATATGTATGTATAAATTACATGTATATTATAGTATGTCTATTTCTAAAGTTTTTTCCTTATTCTCTTATTTTTCCTTTCATTTATCATGGTATTATTGTTTTTAATTATTTGTTTTTTGTATATCTTAGTTGTTTAATGAGAACAATATTTTGGATAATATTTTTATTTGACAATATTTTTATTTCAAATTTATTTTCATTAAAAAATCAGAATAATGCAGTAAATTATAATTTAATTATAATGGCATTAGAGTAGTGACATAAGTACAGTAATTTTATTTTTTAGCTTTTTGATGCATTATATTTATACATAAAAGTGAGGTTCATTGAGGTTCGTTATGCTGTATTCATAAATGCATAAAATATAATTTGACTGATATTCCACAGTACTTTTTTTCCCCAATGCTCCCCCAATCCATTTGCTCTACTGATCCCCTTCTTTAGTGTTACTATTGTGATTAGTGCTAATAACTTCCCCATGCCGTTCCCTCCTACTGTCTCTCAGTCCCCTTCTACTCTATTGTTGTTCCTTTTATTTTTATGAGATACCACCCTTTAAAACTATTCCTTTGCTCTCTTTTGGTAGGTATTATGTATGAAATAAAACATGTGACCTTTGACATTATGTGTCTGGCTTATTTCACTTGCATGATGTTCTCCAATTTCACCTACTTTCCTGTAAATCACTTAATTTTACTCTTTTTTTATGGTTGAAAAAAACTCCATTGTGTATATACACCACAATGTTCTTTATCAGCTCATCTCTTGATGGACACCTGTGCTGGTTCCAAAATTTGGCTATTGTGAGTTATGCTGTTATAAACATTGATGTGTCTCTATTACTGTGGTATGCTGATTTTAGTTCTGTGGAAGAATATCAAGGAGTGAGATAGCTGGGTTTTAGGGTGGCTCTATTTCTTGTCTTTTGAGGAAACTCCATAATGTTTTCCAAAGTGGTTTTGTTAATTTTCAATCATATAGATGCCTTTTCCCCAACATCTTTATCTGCAATTATTGTTCATTGTATTCTTGTTGATTTTCATTCTAAATTAGGTGAGATAAAAATCTCAATATATTTTTGTTTTGCAAGGAATGCTGATTTTTTATATATATTTTTTGGCCATTTGTACTTTTTCTGTTGAGAAATGTCTATTTATATCTTTTGCCCACTTAGTGGTTCATTCATTAGTTTTTTTGTGTTAAGTTTCTTGAGTTCTTTTTATATTCTGGATATTAATCCCTGTTGAAAATGTAGCTGAAAAAAGATTTTCTCCCATTCTGTAGGCCCTCTCTTCAAACTCTTAATTGTTTCCTTTGTTGCACAGAAGTTTTTAACTTAGTACTATCTATTTATTGATTCTTGGTTGTATTTCTTAAGCTTTAGGGTTCTTACTAAGGAGTCATTGCCTGGTATGTTATGTTGACCTTGTATTTTCTTCTAGCAGTTTAAGTGTCTCCAGTCTAATATTATTTTTTTAAATACTTTGAATTTATTTTATTTATTATTATTATTTTTGGTGCAGGGTTTAGTTTTATTCTTCTACATATGGCTATCCAGTTTTCCCAGCAATGTCTGATAAAAAGGTTGTCTTTTCTCCAATGTATGTTTTTGGCACCTTTCTCAAGGATCGGACCACTGTATCTATGTAAATTTTTCTTTGTTCCATTGGTCTTTATATCTGTTTTTATGCCAAAACAATGTTGCTTTTGTTACTATTGTTCTGTAGTATAAGTTGATATTTCTTATTGTGATACCTCCAATACCCTTCTTATTACTCAAGATTATTTTGATTATTGTAGATCTTTCTTCCATGTGAATTTTAGGGCTGTTTTTTGTAGTTTTTTTTTTTTTTTTGTAAAATGTTACTTGTATTTTGATTGGGATTGCATTAAATCTGTAAATGGCTTTGGGTAAAATGACCAGTTTGACAATATAAATTCTGCCTCTCCATTAACATGGAATGTCTTTCAATCTTCTAAGCTCTTCTTCAACTTTATTCTTAAGTGTTCTATAATTTTTATTGTAGAAATCTTTTACCTCTTTGTTAGATATCTTCCACATATTCCATTTCATATTTTAGACTATTTTGAATGGCGGTATTTTCTTGATTTCCTTCTCTGCAGATTCATCATTAGAGTATAGGAAAGCTATTGATATTTGTATATTGGCCTTGCATCCTGAAACTTTGCTAAGTATTCCAAGTCCTTATCTATCCTAATGACTCTTTATTCTCTTTAAGTTGTCCCACAATTCTTGTATTTTTTATCATGATTTTTTTTCTGTATACCTAGTGCTCAAGTTATATACCTTGTCTTTGAGGCCTGAAGGTCTAATGTGTTCATGATACTTTGAAGTGAATTTATTAATTTGATTTGCCATGTCTTTCATTTCTAGGAGTTTGGTTTGGTTTCTCTTCAGAGACTTTTTTTATTAAAATATAATATTTGATGTATTCTCTTTTTTGATTCATTCCTTAGGTCTTCTTTTAACTCATTAATTATTGTAATAATGTTTTTGTGGTCTTTCTCTGGAGTTTTATCCCCTTGAATATCTGGGAGCTCTTTGTTGGGGGATTGTAAATTTTGAGGAAAAACTTGTTTGAAGGTTTCCACATATTTTCAGAGGTCTTAGATTTGCTCATGTATTGAGATAGATTTCTCCTCCTCTCTCATGATGTCCTTTTGTGTGTAGTTATCTTTTTTGTAATAAGCACTGGGTTATTAATATGTCTTAAGTTCAACATCTAGGCTCAGCATAATCCAAGTGTAAATTTCAACTGCCAATGCAGTTTGCTACTGCTGATTTAACTCACTGTTGGGTGGCTGCAGCAGGACTGTTGGTTCTCATCTTGGGACCGCTTTCACTTTCTGTTAACAGAGAAGATTCTCAAAGTAGGACTTGTGATCCCTCTATTCTTTCCTTCTTGGGACCTGGTCATTGATTTGAACTTTTTCTGTACCCTAGTATATGTATTAAGGAATCGTTGATGCTTGAGTGTGGTTAGTTTTTTAGGAAGGCACAGTGTCACTTTCCTGAACTGTGGATATATGTCAGCAGCAAAGTCTCTATTCTGTGAACTTATAGCATCCAAGTTGCTTCCTAGACCCTCTTAGAAATATGGGAACCAAAACCTACAACAGCAGTGAAAAATATACAGCATTAAAATGAATGTTTGGTGCCTACTATGACATCTATGACACTAATTAACATGAAAATCAAGAATGCCAGGTCAGAAATTAAGAACAGAAAGAACAATAAATGCCCATAAACTAATCTTATATTAAAATAAACAGCATCCATAGCACTAATATGCCATACATAGTACTAACATCATCCATAGTACAAATATTGATCCATAGTACTAATAACTGCAACAAGATTAATGGGGAGAGGGCAAAAATTATATAAAGCAAATTTTTCTAAAAGAGTAAAAATTAAGAGAAAAGAAAATTGTGTAAGAAGGCAAAAGTAGTTTTAAATACTCAAATAGTAAATAGAAAAGAAGAGAAGAAGCAAATGACAGATATAAAGATGAAGGAGCAAAAAATACAAAAAGCTAATTAAGCAGAGAGGGGAAAGGAGGTCAAGAGATTTTTACTATTAGAAAGGGGAAAAGGGGAAGGAAGAGTAACAAGAGAAACAAAACAAAAACAAAACCTAATATTCTAACAAACAAATATCAAACCAAGTCAGCCAAAACAAATACCCTAAACATTTTTACAAGTGAGTAAGAAAAGGAAAAATATCTATGCATATCCACAAATTGATTAGAACAATAACTTACACATAAAAATGGATAAAAAGAAAGGAAAATAAGTGAAAAATATTTTTACTAAAATATAAAGGGATTATCTCTGAGTGGTCAAAGCTGGTATCAAAGATGGATATTCACTGCCAATGCCCTGTTGTCCTTCTTTCTTGTGCACCCCTTAGAGAGTGTAAGGGCTGGGGCTGGTTGAAATTCCTCTTTTTTTGTGTTGCTCACCAATCAGCCAGCTACAGTGCCTGTACCACTGAAAGGTAGGATAGAATAGGAAGTATTAGCAATAAGGGTTTTCTCTAGCCAGCCTAGATTGATGTACTCCCAGGCTAGGGCCAATGCAAAGTTTTAAATGGTAAGTTCAGACAGCTGGCTACTGGCATTTAGCTATTATTGAAACTTAAGAACTTCCTTGGGTAGTGTCTGCTTCAGAATGATTAAATCATAATACTTTAGTACCAGGAACATGCCAACCCCTGCCAGGCATCTGGATCTCAGGGGCTTCCTGAGAACACTACTTGTAGGGTGGTGTAATTAACCCTCTACAAATTCTACCCTGTCCATCGGCCATGAATGTGTTCTTCCCTCGATCAGACCCCATGTTCAATCTTGCCCACTTGAACAGCTTCTGAACTATTCCTGGCTGGTCTCATAACCCACAATAAAGAGGGGAGAGGTGTGAGAGGAAGAATAGAAGTTTAGTAGGTTAGACAATGAGAAAAGGAGGAAAGGAAGGGGGTATAGAAAAGGAAAAAGATTAAAAAATTAATCTGACATAATTTTCCCATGAACATAGGAAAGCAACACAGTAAAATTCTGTTTCTTGTGTAGTATATGTTTTGTTTTATCAGATGTCACAATCATTTGTCACTTTTCTTAATTCTAATAACATTCATAAAATGTTTGCTGATCTTTGGAAAACTTTCCATATTTTAGAATGACTACATAGTATTTTAAGTAGTTGGGATGGATTTCTTTTTTTCTTATATAAATAGTTATATCTTATGATAGCCCTCTTATTTAAATAGGGAATGTAAAGTTGACTTTGGCATAGGGCATGTCTACTAGCAGTTTTGTTTAAATTTTTGGAAAATTTGCTTTTACTTGAAAGACCTTCCCACTCTACAACCAAAATTAGAGAATTTTTATTAAAATTTAATAAAATTAGAATTTTTATTAAAAAAAGATCAGTGTTTCTAAATTTACCTGATAACCCAGAAACTATATACTTTCTTAAAAGCTTTGAATATTCAAAAAGTTCTTTCTGTTAAGGTATACAATATTCAAAATTAGAAATGTTTGTTAGTTTATTTTAAGATAAAAATTACATTATATTTTAATATAATTTTTTTTGGTATCAGGGATTATATCCCGCAGTGCTTAACCACTGAGTCAAATCCCCAGCCCTTGTTTATTTTTTTTATTTTGAGACAGAGTCTTTTAAGTTGCTTAAGGCCTCACTAAGTTACTGAGGCTGACTTGAACTTTCAATCTTCCTGCCTTAGTTATAGAGATGCTGGGATTATAGATCTGTGCCACAGTGCCTGGTTAAAGTTCAAAAATTTAAAGTACGTCCTCAATCTTTTGAAAAACTATATCATATTTATTGTATTTTGTTGAGCAGTATAATTTATTAACATTTTTCTGGCTTTACAACATATCAAAATTTATTTTAATAGCTACAAATAAAATGGTAGATATTACTGGCTACCTTCCATATCATTTATGACAGCTCATAAGAAGTATATATTCTATGTTGTATTTTGAAAAGTTACAGCATATTAGGGCTTTACAAGTGACTAAAATAAATACAATGACATGAATGATGTCAGAATAAAGTGGAGGGAAAGTGGGCATAAGAATAAGAAAAAGTAAATTTCATACCTCATTGATTCTAATGAAAAATTACTAAAGATAGAACAATGCCCAAAGTTGGAAGGAAATTTTTTTTTGCAGTGTTTCATCCAAACAAATAAACTTTACCTTATAAAAATTGAACTTACCCTACAGTCAGTTTTTAAAACAATTTTATGTCTATACAAAAATCGAGTAGACGATCTCCCTATTTCTAACAGCTGGCCTTAGTGTGATAATTCCTGTACTACAATAAACAAACCAATATTGATGAATTATTGTAACTGAAATCTGTAGTTCACATTAAGGCTCACTCATTGTTGCACAGTTCTGAGTCCAGACAAATACATGATGTTGAATATTCACCGTGACATTTTCTTATGGTATGCCCCTTTGAGCTTCACCTGTTCATTGCTTCCCTCCTCCTGGACTCTTAAAAGCTAGGGAATCATGCATCTTTCACCAGAATTTTATATATTTGGCATCATACTGACATTTTTCAATTATACACTCAAGTTTCTTTAATGTCTTTTCATGACCTGGCATCTCATTTCTTTTTATAATTGAATAATATTCTATTGTGTGATTTACTATAATTTGTCCTTTCACCTACTATAGAAAATCTTACTTGATTCTAGGATTCAGCCAACTTTGTGAGGTGACTGGGAACTCCCAGCTTGTGCACCTATTATTGGAATTCTACGGATTTTTAACTGTGAAGTTTGTATATACTTAGCCTCTAGAAATATCTCAAAATTACTATGTAAGTATTCCTGCTAACATTAATAACTTTTGCTCTAGGCAAACTGTTCTTAGCTGGGATTCTCTATGTCTCTTGCCTTACTGATTTTGGGTGTTGGTTTGTCTTGTGACTTCATTTTAATGGATCTGAAAAAATATCATTAATTTTTTATTTGCCCATTCTTTTTTTCTTGCCAAGAGAATGGGACTTACAACTTCCAAACTGTTCACATATTGAGCAACATCAGACATCCCCTATAATAATCTTAAAGAGTTTTGAGTATTTCCTAATTCTATGAGCAATGCATGTTCACAACAAAGCATCTGGAAAATATAGAAAATTTTTAAAGGAGATAAAATTTACATAGAATTCCACTGTTACAGCAACTATTTTATCTACTGTGCTTTTTCATATAAATTATACTATTTCTTATTCACAAATATATTTTATAAATCCAATTTTCACTGATTTAGAATGCTCTGATTATAGACATCACAGTGAAAACTACTACCAAATTAATCCCTGTTTTGTCTCAAATGTTCGGATTCATGTGTAAAATCAAATATTTTCTTAAGAGTGATTAAAGTTTTTTTAATCTAATAGAGTCTTTGAATACTGTTGTTTCTGTGATCTATATTTAATGCAAACTATCCTTTTTCTTTCTCTATGACTTTTTTCCCAGAACTGTGAAGTCCCCTTATATTGAAATCAGAGAAACACACATTGACATAAGGCTTTAGATATCCCATAATTTTAACTTATGCACACAAATTCCTTCAGAGTTCAGCTTCATACATGGTAATAGGAAGTCCTCATTTCTACAAACTATGGCAATTCTATTAATTATTTTCTTACTATACAATACACAATTTTTCTCTACTGACATAAGATGGCCTTTATTAGAGTAATAATAATATTCTTTTCCATTCATTTATTATTGCTATATATCATGCACTCAATAAAATATCTCCATTAGTGTGACTTGATGATGACATAGGAATATATAGGCTCATTTTACAGATCAAAAATTGAAGATTAATATGATTAACTATACCTTGTATGTGTAGTAGCCAGTTTCTATTATGGCCCCCTGTGATCTTTGCTACCTGGTAGTCACGCTTTTCTCCTGCCTTCCCATAGTGAGTCAGGCCTGCCCTCATGTGGTGACCAACAGCATATGGAAGAAGTGATGAAGCTAGGTCATAAAGCATGACAGTTTACCCTTTGGACCTTCAGATCCCTCACTCAGGGGAATGCAGTTATTATGCCAACCATGTGCACAACCAAAGAGGAGTGGAGATTTTAGACAATACAAGTATTAAACTACTAGACTTTTAGAGTCAGTTCCCTGGTAAATGCAAACTCCAGTCAGGCATTCAAATAATTCAGCCCTTAGGAGGCATCTAATTGCAGTCATATGGGAGACTTCAAACAATTATTATTTTTTTTAAAGAGAGAGTGAGAGATAGAGTGATAGAGAGAGAGAGAACTTTAATATTTATTTTTTAGTTTTCGGCAGACACAACATCTTTGTATGTGGTGCTGAGGATCGAACCCCGGGCTGCACGCATGCCAGGCGAGCGCGCTACCCTTGAGCCACATCCCCAGCCCCTTCAAACAATTATTAACCAGCTGAGCCCTTCCCCAATTCCTGACCTCCAGATATTGGAAAATATTATTGATTACTATTTTTAAGCTGTTATGCTTGAGATTTGTTTGTTATGCATTAATAGATAAGAAATACATTAAGGCAGTTTCCAAATCCATCTGCTATACTGCATTGAATACTTTTTGTGTAAACATATTACTAATATATGGAGGCATTCATACTAAATAAATGTACAAAGGTATATGTAATTACTGTTAAACTATTTAAAATTTAGAAATTCCTAAAATATATTTTTCTCTTGCCTTGGAAAATATGCCTTTTTACTATGTTTTAATTATTTGTATCTTGGAATGGTCCATATACTAAAGGCTTGGTACCCAAGTTGGCAATATTGGGAATTGCTATGGAGTTTTAAGAGGCAAGGCCTTATAGGAGGCTCTTAGGTCATTGTGGGTGTGCCCTTCAAAGAGGTTGTAGGAACCCAGGCCATTTCTTTCTTTTCTAGTTTTATAATATGATCATTTGCTTTCAATCTTGCTCCTATTGGAGTTCTCCCACTTGTGGTGGTGGGTAGAGCCTCCATAAGTTGTAGATCTCTGCACCAAAGAACATTTTTTTAGCTCTTAATCCTGGTCTATACTATGCCCTCCAGTGTCACAGCAGACTCTAGCAGTAGCAGCTCACCATCAATTTGTTCTTTCTGGGTTCTTGTCTTGAGAATGGAAGAATAAAATCCACAGATGAGGACATGCGTGTGTTTTAGAGTAGAATTTATTCAACCGTAAATAGAAACAGAACTCCTGCAGGGCTCTTCAGTGTGCTAGTCTAGGAGTTTATACAGCACTTGGATCAGTGTTATTGGTCCAAACTTATGATAATCAGAGTTTGGAGAAGTACTGACATTATTAGTTAAGTCTTGAGCCTGATCTTCCATTCAGGTCTTCCTTACTTCTGTTTTCTCACAATTTCCCTGAATTCTCAGTTCCCCAGGAGGTTGAGTTGGGGTATTGTGGATGCTGGAGGGTGGACTCCAGAGCTGCAGTGCTACTGGAGTGGGTGTCTGCATGGGGCCAGGCTGGCTGCAGGGGTTATAGGTAGGGAGCCCTAGCTGGTTTGGCACTGGCCTGTGGAACCTCTGGCCCATGCTTATCCACTGTCCCTCTGCTACTCCATCTCAACTGGGCCACTGCTCTGTTGTTCCATTGCTGCTTCTCACAGGAATTAGTGGGCTGATTGTGGGGCTTAGTGACTGGGAATTCATGTAAATGGGATGGTCTGCTGTTTACCACCAAAAATTCCTGGCACCAGACACCAAACCAATGGGGCAACCTGATCCTGAAACTTAAACCTTCAAAAGCGTAAGTTAAATAAATCTTATTTCTTTATTAATTAGCTGCTTCTAGCATTTTATTGCAGTAATGCAAAAGTGACTAGTGCACTTTTGAATGAAAAAATTTAAAAATATATTTAAAGTCATATGATTGAGAAGAAAAGCAATTGAATTTATTATTCAATCAATTAATGATATTTGAGCAATAGGCATATGCAATTCATAAATTATTTAGTGTTTTTTGATAAAACTATTTTTCTTTTATTTCAAGCAGAATTATGTTGTCAAAATAATGACTTTTGCACAAATTATGTTCTTATAATAGTAATACCAAATTAAATGATTTTTTCAGCCATTGTAGTTCTTCTGTAGTACTTTATTCATATTAGTTCACTCAATAGGGTAATGATTGAGACAATTTGTTCTGTTGAAGTTATCATTAAACTGAAATTATCAATATATTTGCTAAAGCAATATTTCATTTATAAATTAATCATGAATTTTACCTACAATAATACTCAAACATTGTAAAAGAAATATATACATGTAAATTATTCTTATCACATTACTGCTGAAAAGTTAAATTTAACATAAATTAATCCTTTTCCTTAAATAATTTTGTTCATTCCTTAAGTAATATCTAGCAGTATTAAATATTAATGTGAATAATTGTTGCACTGCTTTATTCATATTTCTCTAGATCTCTGCATATGTACATTTCAGAATAATAAAAATAAATTTTGCAAAATATTTCCTCTTGTTACTTACAATTTTTCAAATATGAAAATTCTTGAGTATTTCCACCAAGACAAAAATACAAGAATAAAAAGAAAGTAGGAATTTGATACTATCATGAAATGAATTCCACATGCCAAAATCTACTGTATTTCCGTATTTGAGAGGAAGGATTATGCCTCAATTTGCCTTTTTTCTTACCCTAGCATCCTACCAAATAAATCTTTCTGAAACTCTAAAACATTGTCCCTCTGGGGCTAGGGATGGCTCAAGCGGTAGTGTACTCGCCTGGCATGCACGGGGCGCTGGGTTTGATCCTCAGCATCACATAAAAATAAAATAAAGATGTTGTGTCCACTGAAAACTAAAAAATAAATATTTAAAAATTCTCTCTCTCTCTCTCTCTCTCTCTCTCTCTTAAATAAACAAACAACAAACAAAAGAACCCATTGTCCTTCTCCAACATCAGGAGCAACTCAAAAGAGAAAGCTTCACAGTATTTGGACACAACTGTCTTTTGCTTCCAGGATATAGTTGAGGAAATGTGGAGAAGGGTTTTCTCTCCCTTGGTACTTGAATTCATCAAAAGATCAGATTCCTAGAGCTAATGACAGTGTCCCATCATTGTGTGTTGCACATTGGGTCTCAGGTGACAGACTAGTCCATGTATTTTTTAAAAATTAAACTCTTAAGTTGTGTTTGAGCATATATTACAAGAAAGAAAAAGAAGACAGAATGAGAGAAGAGAGAAAGAAGGGGGAAAAGGAGGGTGGGAGGAGACACCTTTTTATGCATGGGATCCAAAGTAATGACACACCTTGCTTAGATCTAATGGGAATTTTCTTCTATAATTTTGACAATGTGTGATAATGACAATACTGCATTTGGTCTAGTAGATCCCAGAGCAGCATTATTGTGATAATAATTTTGGCACAGACAAATCCTCTGTCTCTAAACTGATCCAATCATGTTGTATTCAGTAAAAGAGCCTGAGCAGCTGGACTGTTGAACAGTCACCTGACAGATTTGCTCTGATGAGATAAGACCTGGCTAACCCTTGCTCTATAAACTACACTTATCATGTTTTCAGGAAGTCTGGATTCAATCAATAGGGTAATGATTGTCTGAGAGTTCATGTGCAACTATTCTATTTTCTGGATGGCTGCTATTCCTATCATCTCTTCCCTAATGCTGTGAATTGTGCTTGGTATTACATATATACAATCTTTACTTGGAATTTTAGAAATTTCAGCTAGCAAGTATTAAAAGAGACTTATTCAGTTGAATTTTACAAGCTTTTGATGTTTTAATGTATTCTTCTCTTGCTTTATAATTTCATGTTAATTATTTATATTGTATTACTGTTTTAAAATTAAATCTGTCTTTAATGAATACTTTAAAATAGCAAATAAAACCTTCATCTTTAACAGGAATGCATTACTTATGCATTAATAAAATCATTAGTAGAATCTTTCTTTTCTTTTTAAATATTTCTTAGTTGTTGGTGGACCTTTATTTTATTCTTTCATTTATTTATTTATATATAGTGCTAAGAATTGAATCCAGTGCCTCACACATGCAAGGCAAGCACTCTACCACTGAGCTACAACTCCAGCCCCCTAGAATGTTTTTTTTTCCTATGAGTAAAAATGTATATTCTTGTCTATAATATATTGTTTAAATAGGTAGTAGCAAAAGAACTCAAAAATTAGAATAATTTTGTTCCCCAGTCTCATTGTAGTTTTATTTTTCTTTCACTGATAAAATTAGAATATATTATCTTATGTCATCATAAAATGAAATCTGGAAAAATTAAAAATTACTAATATAATATTATGATTGTTAAATTTCAGAATTTTAGAATTTTCCTTTTGCTGACTTCAATTTGGACTGTGTTGGAAATACGATTCTTGATAATAACAATAAATATTTATTACCTATTTTTCATAGTTTTGTATTGGGTGCTGTACTTTGCTAATTAAATTCATCTGATAATAAGGTTATTCAGTCTTGCTTTTGAATAATATCAGCTGTAGTATCCTATGTCATTTTTCCAAAATACCATCTCCTGGTACTTTTTCCCTATTTTGTAAGTGTGAGATATCCTATTTCCCATATTTTGACTAGATACAATCATGTGCCTTGAATTAATCATAAGAATGAAGTATACTAGAAGATCTAAGAGGACTTTAGGGCTTCCATTTATTTTTTTGTGATTATACCATCACCATGATAAGAATTTGCTTGGGCTGTGCTACTGGTCTTAGAAAAAAATAAAAAATTTGTGTGGAGCAGAGCCAGCCTTCCCAAGCAATCTAGTTAAGCAATCTATATATCCTATGTAGAACTTCAGATACAGAAGTGACCAGCCACTGAATTTGTGGGTATGTCTATTAAGCAACATTTAACCACTATATTTATGGTTTTTATTTTTTATAAATATACTTAATATTTAATTTAAGTATCTATGTATTTTACATTTATATTCAATATATTTGCTTTTGTCATGTAACAGGAATTCTAGAATAAAGAAATTCTGGACTAGTGAAAACTTTCATGTTTGCTATCCTAGATTGAGATCTTTCAATAGCTCTGTTTCATCAAAATTATGTTTTGGATTTTACATTCTTATGGTCAGAAAATGATGTCAACAACAAAACACTGCCTAGAACATACTATCATGACCATTCAAATCCTCAGGATAGGCTATAAAGTTTATATTTTTCTTTATAGCTGCTATAATAGAAAAACGGAAAACCAAAGTGGATTTTGAATGCCTTTGGGAGAAGCAAACTGCCCTGTCTGCCTTAGTCTTATAGCCACCCAATAGCCATATACACTGACTTTTTAGTTAATAGGTTTTACATTCACCACTCCCATAATTTTCCAAGAGAAACAAAACAAATCTATGATAAACTTTTTGAATCCAGCTTCAATTTGGGTATATCTGGATAATGTGAAATTTTTCTGTCAGATTTGGATATGACCTGATAGTATGTTCATTAGTTCCTCCTTAGCCAGAGTTTTGCTTTGACATAGATTTTCAACTTAGCTGCAGTCAACTGAAATGCCTGTGTCATTCACCTTACTTTATCTCATCATTTAGGCATCATATCATGATTGCATGATCACAAGAAGTATACAGTACAAGATATTCTGAGAGTAGAGAGATAACATTCACATATCTTTTATTATAGTGCATTATTGAGATCATTCTATTTTATTAATAATTATTGGTATTAATATCTTAATCTACATAATTTATCAATTAAACATTATCATGGGTATGTATGTATTGGAAAAACATAGTAGTAGCTGTGCTTTCAGGGGTCTGTGGTGTGTTGGAATATATTCTCAATGGATAAGATGTCCCTGGGTGCCAGTTACCATGTTATTCTTTGGACCAATATGATCTCACCTCATCCTTTGAAATCCTGATGAAACCCTTTTTTACACACACTGTGAGGGGTGATTTCTATCTCCATCTTGTTAGGAAACTGAGGCTCAGTGAGGGACATCATTAGCTCAAAGAGAAACATCCAAGATGTGGTGGAGTGAGGATCCAAGGCAAGGCCAGGAGAATCTTGAGTCTACACTGGCAGTCTACACTGGCAGCCACTCACCAGGGCTTATAAGTGGTGACTACTCAAAAGTTTAAAAGACAAGTTACCTGCTTCCACACATGTGATATACAGTGGAAACAACCATGGAACATGTATAATTAAAATCCCATTTGGAAAAAAAAGATCGTAAATAAATACTTTAGTCACAACTAGGATTAAATCCTGTTCAGGAATAGGGAGTACACCTAGTGATGGGGAAAATTCCTCAGTAAGCCTTGGCTATTCTTGTAAACAACTTCCTGTTCTGTTATCCTCATAGACAACACCTGAAGTGGACGTGAGATGATTCCCTTGAAAGCCAACCTTAGCAAAAGTGAGGCACTAAGCAACTCAGTGAGACCCTGTCTCTAAATAAAATACAAACTAGGGCTGGGGATGTGGCTCAGTGGCCAAGTGCCCCTGACTTCAATACTTGGTAACCCCCCAACCCCCCCAAAAATAAAATTATGTCATTTGCAGAAAATTGGATGGAACTGGAGAGCATAGTGTGAAGTGAAATAAGCCATACAGAATCTCTGAAATTGTGGACCCCAAATAAGATTTTCCTCCTCTAAGTTGCTCCTTTCAGATATTCTGGTCACAGCCACATAATGTTGACTTACACAGAACTCAAAACCAAGCATGGTGAACATGCTCGTCATCCCAGGTACTCAGGAAATTGAGGCAGGAGGATTGCAAATTGAAGACCAGCCTCAGAAATTTAGGGAGTCCATATCTCAAAATGAAAACTAAAAGAGGCTATGGATATAGCTCAGTGGTAAAGTACCCCTAGGTTCAATCTACAGTGACATAAAAAACAAATCCAAAAATCCCCTGCAGAACTCAAAATCATATTTTTTTCTTAATTATGCCAAACAATTTACATTTTCCATTGGGGATATTTTTGTTTTTTTCTAGTAAGCCTTTCATTCTATTACATTTAGAATACGTAACCCTAGTCTTGTTTGTTTGTTTGTTTTGGTTGCATTTTATTAGGGCATTTTAATTTTACAGAATAATGGGTTTCCTTTTGGCATCTTCATACCAGTCTTTTAAATTTCCTTAGCACAACAGTTTGGTAACTGTTTCAAATTAAAAAATTTCCTTTTGCTCAGCACAAATTTATTAATACAAAGTGATAAACATCTTAGTAGAAAACTCAAGAATTCCCTCTCTTAGTACATCATGTCATATGCTGAAAATGAGTAGAACTAGCTGGGGTTTAATGGAAAGAATGGAGAAAATAGAGCTAGAAGATATAGCTTTTTGCTAAATAATAGATTTAGATTTTCGATTTCAACAGAAGTATTACATTTGCTATTTCAAAAAGTCAAATTATAATATTTCTAAAGAAGGTTGTACAATTTAATTAAAATAATGTCTGTGGAAGGAGTATGTGAAGTGTGCAGCCACATATATGAAATATATTAGCTGTATATTAAACTAAAAACTGAAGGGAAATTAGTTTTTGGCAAAGATGTAACAATTGGTTTCAAGATATATATATATATCTTGATCTATATAAAATCTCAATCATTAAGATCTTTGGAAAACCATGTTCACTTCTCATTTTATTGTAAGATAAAAGAATGAAAGAAAAGTCACTTAGCTGGATTTCTTTAAAACGATGGTTTTATGCTTAGATTTTTTTTTCTAGAGAAAATTCATTTGAAAAAGTTTGACTCTTTTCAGGCTAACTTAATGTGAGTAAAATGGTATGCTCAGTGAGGACTGCTGCTCCCTCTGTCAAATGTCCTTGCCCAAGCACCTTAATAATACATCCTTTGTGATTTATATGGGGAATCATTAAAGAAAGGAACAAGAATGATGGAAGCAAACCTTAGGTGAGTCATGTCACTGAAAAAGCACAATTTGGAACATGACAGTGACTGTTGTGCTATCTGATGCCAGTCAAAAGATAACTTGCATCACCAGGTCTGCGAAAGGTGTCTTCATTCTTCTCTTTTATTTCACTCCTTTGAGAATAGATGAATCTCCTCTCAAGGATGTTGGGATTAGAAAGCCCACACATTTAAAGTAACGCGGAAAGAGATAAAAGAAAGTGAAAACATCTCAGCTTTATGAAAGATATAAAGGTAATGGAGAAAATTTAATCTCCTTCTAAGCAATGATATAAATGTAAAAGAGTTTAACTTCTAAATTTAGAAATTTCAAAAACATCATTCTGTTTTCAGGAGAGTCATATTTCCAGTTAGCATAGCCTAAATTTCCTCTTAAGTTTTCAGCGCACTGAATTTACAGAGCCCATCATTGATACATGAACAAAATAAAATTAGTTTTTTCAAATGCATTTTTCTCTAAAATATTAAAGCTTATTAAAAGCATTCCATTATCATTGAAATAATTATATTTCAGTTTCTCTTTTGTTGCTGTCACTTGCATCTATTAACTTTGTTATGAATTTCCATTTTAGAAGTACATTGCTTGTTTGCTGACCTTCTAGGCAATAATAATCCATACACTGTTTGCACCAAATGACAAGGAAGAGCCCAGCTATAAGAAAGCACTCTATTTGTCTCATGTTGCGACTTATTCTGCAGTTTGCTCCTAGAGACATCTAATAAGAATGGTGCTACTTTTATATTATGGCTAGCAAAGGAGGGAAATGGTGAGGCAAGACTTAACTATAAAATCCAATCCCATTATTGAAATATGACAGTAGGTACTAAGCTCTGTAGCTGTTAATGCCTGTTATTTCCCACTGAGGCTGCTGATGAGTTACATGCACAGAAAATCACTTTCAGTTAGCTATAAATTATCCAGGCTCCCTCTGCTTTTCATAGTATTGATCAGATGTGTGCCAATCTTCCAATTATACTGCCATCTGTGCAACATGTTACAGAACTAATAAATAATTTATTGAAAAAACTGCTTTTTATGTCAGCAAACTGTATGTCAGATATTCAGGTATTAATTTATAAATATTAAGATTATTATAATATCGATATTGTTAGACTACCTGAATAAAGTCAGACTTACTCCTAACAATCTGTAAGTATATTATATTTATTTTTTCTTGTTTTCAATTATACAAGTTGGAAAAATGTTCCTGAAATGGGAGAAAATACTTAAACGCACATTTTTAAATTTAGCTATAATATGTTAATATTATAGCTTAGTGCCTTGATCAAATTCTTCTTTAAAAAATACGGTATTTAAAAATAAGTCTAGTTATAAGAAAACTTATGCTTTTCTATGATGAAATATTTTAGATATTTCTTATGATACAGTTTGTAGACTATTCTGTATTTTACAAAGAAGAAAAGTTACTGTATTTCACATGCATGATGCTTTATTACAATAGATACTGTAAAAATGTTAAAGCCATAAGAAAAAAATAGATGAGAGTAAATCCTCAGCTAACACCCACAGAGGGGGAATATATGACTTATGGTTATTTTTGGAGCAGACTAATTCATTTATCTCTTTTGGCCATGATACCACAATAACTAGAAATCAAAGAGGTAAACACATCATTAAATAATGAAAAGGCCTCAATTTATAAATATTGTACTTTTAATTTTGCTTGCCACTTCATCATCGGGGTCTGTGGTCCTTTCTGGAGATGCAGAGGTGAAGATGGCACAGTGCAGGCACACATGGTTTAGGGCACAATACTGAGAAATCAATATAGGCACCAGCAACGGAGTTATACAAAAAATAACAGCCTTTTAGCAGGATGGCTAAGGGTGTCTGCCAGAATTCACAAAGATCTCAGGAAGGAGAAATCATGTTTCTTTTCTTTTCTTTTCTTTTCTTTTTTCTTTTCTTTTCTTTTCTTTGTGTCAGTTAGAACACTAAAAGTTCTCTCTAATTACCTAACACATGTGAAGATGTTGCCCTACATGGTAAAGAGGACTTTGAAGATATGATCAAGTTCAAGAGTTGAGATGAGAAGATCTCCATGGATTATGTAGTCTTTATAAGTAGAAAAAGAAGTCACAGTCATAGAAATAGGTATATGGACAAAAGCAGAAGTTTGAGTCACATGGAGGCAGAGTCAAGGAATGCTGGTGACTTCTAGAAGTTGGAGAAGGGGGGAAAATACACTCTTATTTAGAAGTAACACACCCCCGCTGACACCTTGATTTTTGCTCAGTTGTTGGAATAACTTTCGGTTTACTATGAGCAGTTCAGAGGGAAAACTCAGGCTTCTACAGGCCTGACAGGAACACCTGCAGGATGGGGCGCTCTGATCTAGTGAGCCATCTGAGAAACCACACAGGGATTGAGGTCAGCGTTGCCAGGGAAAAAGAGGCAAGGGCCTCAGGGCATGATTTCCACAACTCATAAGGCCCCCTCTCATAGGGACAAAGACCCTACCAATCTGCCTTCCATGGCACAACAATATTTAGAGCTTCCTCATAGTGCATAATTCGATTGGCTTCTACATGTTGTATAACCTGCTTTGCTTGTGTATGAGTGGAGGATGCGCCCTACCTGAGCCCAATATCAGTTGTACTCTTTTCCACAAAAAATGAGCTTGCTTAGTGTCCCCTGAGGTTGCCACCTGCCAGATCTCACCAGCTCCCGGTGTCTGTGATTTGACTCCACGTCCCTCACACCCGCTGCGATTGAGGTAGCCAAGTGACCCACAGCAGCACTCAGTAAGATTTATTCTGAACTTCTGATTTTAGGATAATAAGTTTGTGGTGTTTTACAGAACTAAAATCTGTGGGAATCACAGGGAGTGAACGCAATATGTTTATTGTTTGCTTTGCTCTTTCACATTGAAATATCTTTTGTAGATTTTAGTAATTCTTCACCTTTTGTGGTAGGAGCAAAAATAATAGAGATATAGCAAAGAGAGCATAAGTAGAATATTCCTAAGTTTGGCTATTCACACCCTTCCCCAGGCCTCTGGTAGCAGTAGCAGTGCATGTATCCATTTTGTAGAAAAACAGAGCTAATGGGGACCTCCCTGGTCTATGAAGGTAGAGGTAAACTGCAACTTCAGGCTTTCTCTCTCTCTCTCTCTCTCTCTCTCTCTCATTTTTTTAAATCATTGGACCATTTCAGAGTTTTTATGTGCTACTAGATTTGCTTCCAAATGATTCCTTTTCTGATTGAGTCACAGTCAGTGTGTGCTTTCTGTGAAAAATGCTGAATGATATATAAAGCACAGGGAACAAAGACATGAGGCACAGAGAGCCAGGAGCATTGAGGTAAGTTCACGTACGTTAGTATTGCTGGAGTGTTGAAGATGATGATGGTATTGAACCAGTAAGTAAGAATCCAAGGGAGCTCAAAGGCAGTGCAAATAAAGTCATATTGTTTAGATTGTTAATTTTATCCAGTGAGAATCACTGAAGAGATATCAGCAAGAGTGATACAGTCAATTTGGATGTTAGAAAAAAGATAAATGAGATGCATAATGAAGAAGCTATTCTGTAGTTTAAGGAAACTTCGGGGTGCTGCTATAAAGATTAAAAGAGCTAGAATTTGGAGACAGTGGTGCCAAAGTTCTATTTCTTTTTGGATTTTACTTAAAAGGAAAGAACTGCATTATAATTCAGTAGAAATAAAGAGAGCTTGAGGAAAGAATCTAGGCTGACTTTTTGTTCAATTTTGAGGATTTCATATACAGGTTTTCAAATACCTAATAAACATACTGCATGTAGTTCAGGAAAGAGGTGTGTGCAGATGGTGCATGTTGGAAGTCAGCAACTGCAAGGCCCTCACTAAAGGCTCAGGCTATCATGGAGAACTGCTGAATGAAAGACAAGATTAACCCAAAATTAAAATAAATGTAGTGTTTGATCTAAAAACTATTTGCATTGGGGTCTACAGTAAAACAACATCAATAACTGTTTTTTGAAGGAATCTGAGTAACTGTATGAATGTCAACGTGAGCTAAGCAGTGAAGCAGCAAAAGCTATCTTTTCCAGGTTTATCTTATATACAGCATTTGACTATCATCAAGAAATGAAAGTGAGTGACACTCTTTAGATATTTCACAAAACTTTCAACTACATGGGGTGGAAATTGAATTTATTTAGTTTTTTCCCCTTTTACTTTTAGCAATATTTAATAAATAAGCCAGCTGGCTTAACTGTTTGACATTGGCTAGAGAACACAGCATATTGCCAAAACATTTTTATAGCCACTAAGAAATAAAGACTGTACATTGAAATATATATCATCATTTATTTGAATTATGATACTAGTGGAGATGGAAGTACTTTACAAAGAAATAAAGAAATGAAATAAAGTATGAATCTGAATTTCAAACATTTGTCTTCAACTCACTTGACTTTTGGGTATTCAGGGTTTATAGAAGAGCAATGAGTTAGAAAATCAGATCTATCAGAATGAGTGCAAATATGGAGAATTAAAAAAAAAAACACTTATTCAAGAGATAACTCTATTCTCTGTCTGGGAAGTAAAGGATAGGACATAAGAAAGTGAATCAGAACTGTCATAAGATAATTTGAGTAACATGCATAAAAACAAAACAGCATATTAAACACTTGGTTATTAATTAGCATTTCACTGAGCAATGTTCTTTGGAGGGATTTTGAGGCAGCACCACTTTTTATCATCTTAATTTCAGTCAGTTCATTTTTGGTTCTTCAAGTAGAATTTCTGTTAAACTTAAGTGCTCTAAAACCTGTTAGACATTCAACTTTTCTTTTGATTTAAAGCAGCAGTTGTCAACTCTAAGACCAAATATTACTTTTTTAATCCTAAAATTATTAATGCAGTTCTCTCTGGTCCTTCCCATTTCCTTAAACATCTACAGAGCAGAGCGTGTGCTGCTCATCTACTGAGACTGCTGATACGATGAGCAAGTGTTATTAGCAGAGAGGTGGAACAGCAACAAGAAAACAAAGATCCAAGGGACTTACTGGAAAAATTATAGCAAGATTAGTGGAAAATGTGTAAATCTATAAAGGCTTGGATGAGACTGTTGCAGTCATGAGGAGGAGTTTTTATTCTATGTTCCTCTGTGTTTCTGTTCTGAGTACAAAGGAAAGACAGGCATGGAAGGCAAGGGTGGCTGTGTCTGACAGTTCAGTCATCACAAGACCATAAATAATGCTGTCCTGGGTTTGGATGTGACATCAAAGTCGGGAGATATGGCTGAAAGGATCTATTAATCCAAATATTTCCCTGAAAGTAAATTGGGCCTTAAAATCTCTTTTAAATTAGTCTAAGGTTATCTGGCAAGTTAGGTTCCCTTTGTTTAGAATTATGGTCTGACTTCTCCAATACATGATCTTCCTCTTTTCCAGGCCCATCTTTCTTTTTTGTTTTGTTGTCTCTTCTTATGCTGTGTAAACAATGAGCTGTAAACTAAACACGAGTGAGCATAGTCTATGTTTTAAATACAAGTTGAGACCAAAGTTGAGACCAAAGTTAACCTGCATAATATTTACTCTTTCATCATTTTTGCAATAGAACTTAGTGTTAGGCATGATGGAAAGTAAATAAAGTGTTGCTCTCTTTTATGGTTTAGATGTGAGGTATCTCTCAAAAGCTCACGTGTGCAACAATGCAAAAAGGTTTGGAGGAGAAATTATTCAGTTGTGAGACTCTTAACCTAATCAGTGATAAAATCCCTGATGGGATTAACTGAGTGGGGATTGGAGGCAGGTGGGGTGTGGCTGGTGGAAGTGATTTCATTGGGGGCGTGGCTATGGCATATAGATTTATATCTGGTGAGTGTGAGCTGCTTCCCTCTGCCACACTCTTCCACCATGATGTTCTGTCTCATTTCCAGCCCCAAGGAATGGAGACGGCCTTCTATGGACTAAGACCTCTGAAACTGTGAGCCCTTAAACTTTTCTGGTTGGGTCTTTTAGTCACAGTAGCAAAAAAAAAAAAGAAAAAAAAAAGCCTACCTAAATAGTATCAGAAAATATTCCTTTTTTTCCTTGTCTTTGCAAGAACATAGCACCCATTTATCAGCTACTATTGCTTACCTTTAGTGAGCTGGGAAAGAGTCATTAAGGAATGTTTTGGTTCAGATGTAAGATGTCTCCCAAAAGCTAATGAGTGAGACAATGAAAGGTTTAGATGTGAAATGATTGGGTTATGAAAGCCTTAATCTCCTGATAAGAATTACTGAGTAGTAACTGTAGGCAACTAAAGTGTGGCTGGAGGAAATAGGTCCCTGGGGGAATGCCTTTGCGGTTTATATTTTGTCCTTAGTGCACATTGCTCTATTTCCTGATCTTCATGGGAGCCACTTCCCTCCACAGTATTCTTCCTCCATTTTGTCCTGCCTCCCCTCACAGAGCTAGCTGTCTGTGGACTGAAGCCACTGAAATGGTGAGCCTCAGATAACTCTTCCTCCTCTAATTGTGCTTGTCAGGTCTCTTGGTCACAACAATGAATATTGGAAATAGGGAGGGTGAAATTTGAGGGATAGAAAATGCAACTGCTAGATTTATAGAGAGGAAATTTGAGTTCCTGCTATCAGTAAACAAAAAACAAAAAACAACAACAACAAAAAAAAAAACTTTGGAAAGAGAGATTGGAAAGTGTGTTTAGGAGAGTTGCATGCAATATGTCATTAAACTTTTCTGGACTCTTACCAGGAATCTTCAAAAGCCTTCTTGACTCATTGATAATTTTGACTGGTGAGGGAGTGATCATTTTGTTTATACTTTATATACGATATATATGACAGTTGGCTGACACTGGTTGCAAGTGAAAGGTTGGATTCCATTTTCAGGCACAAAGAAACAAATTCTAGAACATTCTCAAAGATAATAAATATCCTTTGGCGTAGTGGCACATGCCTGTAATTCCAGTGACTTAGGAGGCTGAGGCTAGTTCCAGGTGAGCTTCAGCAATATAGAAAAACCCTGTCTCAAAATAAGAAATAAAAAGGGTTCTGGATGGAGTTCATTGGTCAAGCACTCTTGGGTTCAATCTCCAGTAAAAAAAAAAAAAAAAAAAAAAAAAAAAGAAAGAAAAGAAAAGAAAGAGATAATAAATACCAGTTAGCAAGTCCTATTCATACTGTTTCAGGCTGTGGTCAGTAATATTACTCTTATTTCACCACTGCAAAATCTAAGGCTTAGAGTTGAATTATATTAAAATTAAGTGGCAAGCCCAAGTAGATAGAGACTTTCCACAATGTTGAACTGACTGTGTTCATTGACAATATTTATTAAAGATTTATGTAGCAAAATCACATATTGGCAGCTGTTTAACTTTTTGTGCCCCATTGCAAATAAGCACATAAATTTGACATTTCTTTTTTGGATACCATGGGAAGAATCTTAATCTCTCTGCTCTTTTCCAGAAGCTGAGCCCTGGAGCAGCTGGTCATCCTCAGTGCATTTGTCAAATGGGGAAAGCATTTGGTACACAGACCTGCTGGAAGCCGGTGAAAGCATCTAAATCCAGGGCATGGCCAAGCTGGGGAGCCAGAAAGTTAACCACCATCCACCAAACTAGGTGCTCTCTCACAAGATTCCTCTCACTTCTAAGGGCAACTGCGATTTTGGGGAGACTCCCAAACCATCATCTGCATTTTGTTTTTCTTTTTTCTGCCTTGCTTTCTGTTCATTCTTTAAAAGAATCACATGATATATAAACACTTAATAACTATTCAAAATATGACTACTTATTAAATGTTATTGCTAATCCTGATAGATATAGATGTTCACATATTTAGCCACATTAAACTATATTAAATATGGTCCATGTTTACTGAAAATTTAAATTTGTGTATGTGAGGCTACTTTTCATACCTGTCTTGCTTTCTGTTAACTAATGTTTTAAAATTTTATTTTGAGATAATAAATTTATTTCTAATTTGAAAAATATAATGTTTTCAATATACATGCAATGTTTCCAATAATTGGGAAATATATTCAAGAAAAGTATAGTAAGGTGAGATGATTTTAATGAACTATATTCATTTTATAAATTATTCATGTGGTTTGGGAGTCCCCTGAAACCACAGTTACCCTCAGAAGTGAGAGCAGTCTTGTGAAGGAGCATCAGCTGCTCCGGGCACGACTACTGGTTTTGGTTATCTCACTGGCTCCCCATCTTGGCCACACCTTGGATTTATATGCTTTCACCTCCTTCCAGCAGCTCTGTGTACCAAAGCCTTTCCCCATATGATGAATGCACTGAGGATGATAGGCTGCTCTAGTGCTCTGCTTCTTTCTCATTCCTGTCTCATTTACTCTCTGTCCAAAATGTTTTCTCCTCCTCATGAAAAAATCAGAGTTGGTTCAAATACCTACCCAACCATATTACTGAAAATAGGTGCTTATCTCATTTAAAATGCAAAATTTGAGGAACTTAACAGAAGTCGGTTATCAGAAAACAGCTGAATGCAAAATAAGGAAATGTCTGGAGCTGAAGAAAGAGTTTAGGAATAATATTATAGGATGTAAGAGAATTTAACTAGTGGCTCTGAAGTCTTAGAAGAAAATAAACATGTTTGGTGCCAACAAAAAAACATTTAGGGTTAAGTACAAAGTTGGAAGAAGGAACAATATTTATGTTGTAGAAAGTTAGAGAATTTGGAGGAAGACAAAAATAAAGCAAAGCAAGAAAGTCAAGAAAAGGTAATTAACTCAGAATTCATACACATAATCACCTGAACTGCCTGACATTATGGATATTTTCAGTTTCATAAAACAAAGTTATTTTTAAAGAAAGATGTAGTTTAGTCTTCATCTATATATGCAATAATAGATCAATAACTAGGATGATTGATGAAATGTTTAAATCATAGTAACACAGAAATCTAGACCCAGGAGTAAAGTATAGAGTCTGGAAATATTAAAGGATCAATCTGTAATTATAAAAATATAATCTATGAAACATACAAAATGACTTCTCACAGACACTTAGCAGGGTGATACTGAATTGCTTTTCTTGTGTTATTAAGGCACCAGGTCAGAGAATTGTATTGATTAATGCCCTGTCTAGTCCTAGAGCTTGCCTTTATATTTGTGTAAAATAATCATAACAGAATTAATGGAAAAAAGTAGCATATTAACATGTTAATTTTTAATCAATAAAACCCCAAGCCAACTACTTAAATTCAGTATACAATTTTATCCAATATAATGAAACGGGATAGCAAAGCTTCTAAACTTCTGGGCTGGGCTTGTGGCTCAGTGGTAGAGCACTTACCTAGCATGTGTGAGGCCCTAAGTTTAATTCTCTACATCACATCTAAATAAATAAAATAAAGGTATTGTGTCTACAACTAAAAATATTTTAAAAAGAAAGCTTCCAAACTTCTTGTATTGACATAAAATCGAACCTTATACTGGGATCTGACTTCCTGACTTCTCTAAAAGAGGCGTTTAATTCAGCTTCTCACTGTGAAAGTTTTATACACCATGAGAATGTACTACAATAATGGCCAACACAGGAGAGAATGTAATGGCAATACCCTCTGTGAATTTGAACAAATAGACATGAACACTACCCATATTTCATTTTAAAACAAGTTCCTTCTTTACATTTTTTGCTGTTTTTGTATTTAGTTTACAGTACTGGAAGTAAAATTCAATTTTTTTTGGGGGGGAGAAGGAGGAGTTTTTTGTTTTTGTTTTTTCAGTACAGAGGATTAAACTCAGGACTTGGCCCATTCTAGGCAAGCATTCTACCATTGAGCTATGTTCCATCCTTAGCCCTTTTTATTTTATTTTATTTTTAGAGTCTTGCTCAGTTGTTCAGAGTAGCCTCAAACTTGCAATCCTCCTGCCCTCAGCCTCATGAGTAGCTGGGATTACACGCATACACCACAATGCCAGCCTTAACAACAACAACAACAAAATACAAAAAAATATATTATACTGTTTTAGATGAAGTCTAATTCGGAGTCAACACTATTATTTGTCTTTTTAGGTTATTGAAAGGCAGTTTGCAATAGTTCAATATGTATTTGTTTGTTTACTTTGAAACTTAGGGTCAAGGAAGATGTGGTGTGTTGGTTTGTTTGTTGCTTGTTTGGTTTTGTTTTCCCGGTAAAAGCTTTGAATTTACAAAAACCTTTGACAGCAAAATTTATAGGTCAATATGCTGAATATTAGCCTCTAACTCATGTAAATTTTCTATGTGTCCTTATGACTTTCTGTTTTACTGACTGTGCCATTTAGACTTACTTTCTCAGAATTGCTTTGAAGATAAAATTAATTTTCATGAAATTTTTGGCTTGAATATAGCCATCCTAAACTAGATGCATTTTACGGATCACAATTTGTCATCTAATACACTCTTTGTGTTTTAAGTGAAGTACGCCCATTTTATTTTTTGTATCATAAATGCTGTGATATAAAGTGTATCCTGCTTTGGAGAGAATGATTGAAGCTATCTCCATACAGAAAGCACTTTGGCTGAAAGGTGCTGTATTCCTGAAATAGGCTTTCATTATTTATTGACCCACTACCCTGTAATAATTTTTTTGAAACACTTTTGATTGGTTTTATAAATATTGTGTTTTCATTTTGAAAGTATTTAGCATGCTAGAAAAATTTCCACTTAAAAAAATTATCATAATGGCCCTTCAAAGATTGGTTTGTAACCAATGATAAAACCTGCTCTCAGGCAAGCATTTGAGAACAAGTCATAGATTGGCTGTGCACGTCATCAAAATGGTTAATATACACAGGATCACGTACACTAAAGGAGATGAGCAGTGCCAACTCTAGGAAAGGAATGGCGAGAGTGAGATCAGTCTGAAATTTGACCTTTTGCTTTAACATGTCAAAGCAAAGGATGTAAATGCATTAAAAAACAAAAAACCTGTCACAAGGCAAAGTAGGTGAATTTTAAAATTCTGTTAATGCTAGCCAAGTACATGAAGTTCATTAAATTTCTACTGTATGTTTTAATCTATGAGCAATTTAGTTTGTGATATCTTAACCCAGTCCTAGGGTTGGTAAAAGACTTATTTGCTGTTAAGAAAATGCAAGGAGCAGTTATTTGCACACAAGTATTAAGTATCTGTGTCATGATTAATGAATCAAGAATAAAAACAAAGCCAGCATCAATTCAGGCTTGATTTATTTCTTGGACTCCTAAACCCAGATGTTTTTGTGGCCGCTATTCTAACCTTTAATCTATCTAGTGTGGGAACCCAGGTGACTGCAGAGCATATCCCTTTAAGAAGATGATGTTATAGTGTGGATGTGAGGTGTCCTGCAAAGGTTCACCTGTGAGACAATGCAAGAAGGTTCAGAGGAGAAATCTGTGAAAGCTTTAAACTAATAAATGAATTAATCAGTAATGGGATTAACTGAGTGGTAACTGAAGTGGTAGGGTGTGGCTGGAGGAGGTGGAATTCGGGGGCATGGATTTGGGGTATATGTTTGTATCTGACAAATGTAGACCGACCTCTCTCTGTTTCCTGATCACTATGTGAGCTGCTTCTTTCTGCCACATTCTTCTGCCATGATGTTCCGCCTCACCTTGACCCCTGATGAATGGAGCTGGCCTTCTATGGGCTAAGACCTCTGAAACCATGAGCCCTTAAGTAAGTTTTTCCTCCCCAGACAGTTTAGCTGGTCTGGTCCTTTAAGTCACAGCAGTGAAAAACCTGACTAAAGCAGATTGAGGGTAAGGATGGTTCAGACTCAGCCAATCAATTCATTTCTGCTAATCAATTGACTCTTTTCTCCTTTAGTTTATATTTATTTATTCAAATGTCCCCATCTTTGATGTGACTTTCCTGACTGTACATTTAAAGTGGCCATAACACCTGAGCATGTTATTATACATACTTTTCTTTATTTCCCTATGGCTTTGTTTTATCTAAAACTGTCATGATCATTTGTTTACTTTCATATTTTATTTATCTCTCATCTAGAGTGTAAACTTACCTATATTCACTAGTAATTTTTTTTAAGTATGTTGGTATATAATTAGGGACTAAATCAATATTTGTTGACTACATGCCTGAGTCTTTAAAATATGTGATCACTCCTGAAGTAGGAAAGAAAAAGATGAAACATTTCTCCTGGAAAAGTACCAATCAGTTGTCCTTTTTCCATACAATCTGTAACTCTTTTCATGAACATTCTGACAACAAAGGGAAATGATGTTTATTCTTTTATAGTATAAGTGTTTTTTGTCTTAATTCTAGAGTTTGCAAAGATACTACTTGTGTACTATATTTTAAACATCTTCAAGGAGTATCTAGCATTCCACCAATTAAGAGACACAATTGGGCTTCCCCTTTCTGAGTGGAGGAATGATATGCAGTTTAAATATAGAAAATATTTTGTAAGGTGGAAAGCAATTGGTTCCTTGATATGAGAGTTCAAGGAGTTTCAAAAAGGGGAATGTGACACACTGGGTTCGATCCTCAGCACCACAAATAAATAAATAAATAAAATTGAATAAAAGTTATAACAAGTATTTGTCCGAATGAATAAAACTGAAGTGCTTTTAAAAGTTAATATTTTTGTGTTATTCCCATGTCCAAAATACACATGAATATTGCATCACTGAGGCATACTTACTAATTTAGTTCTCCCATCAAAATTTAATTCATGTAAATTTCTAAGTGATTTACAGTAGATAATCAGCAGATTTATATGACTACACGGAAATTTCAATAATGGTTGCTCTTAAGTAAAACAATTTTTGCATTCCATAGGACAATATACACAGTGCTGTTATCTTATAATAATAAATTGGTTAGAGAAGACAAACTGATAGGAATTTACTGACATTTAAAAAATCATTACAGTTTTATGTGGTAATAATAAACCTTTATTTTGCACTCACTACAACACATAAGATGAACTGATTAAGTTGATTGTAGGTTGATTGTAATGTAAGACAAGTGAGATTAATGCATTCTAAAATGACAAGTCATATGTCACAAAAATTATCTTGCGTTTTAACAAATAGATTTTCTTTTTAATAAACTCATATAATTGTATTTAAAAGGTTAATGGGGAGAATAATCTTATTTTAGGGAGAGAATTTTTTAGCTCCTTCCCTTGGGTTTATAGTGACCTTTTATTGAAGGTTCCACCAAAATCATTAAAAATGGGCCAATTATGGGCAGTGATTATATTTTGAATTAGCCACTGAAAATCAGCTAGTTTCAGGAGAGGTCAATTTTAGGAAAATAAATAGACACTATAGTACAATAGTTCCTTTCACTGTCCCCCATATTTTTAGAAATGGCCAGGGGCTGTTAATCTCTGTACATAGAACTTCTTACATGCTTTACTAATTCCTCAAGAGACTGGACTCAGTTTGGAAATAGGTTCTTCTCTGAACAAGTAGCTTATGGAGCGTTCTTACATTTATTATGACTGCACTTTTTGCCTTTATAGTCACATGAAATGAAAGAAATTTGAAATAGTAAAAATCAAAGTATTATTAGTGCAAGAAATGGGAACAGTATAGAGTAGTATTACAACAGTTACAACAGTAAACAATAGTCACACCTGGAGTAAAGCAATATGATATCATTTTAAAAATTTATTACCTTGTACTGACCAAGTTTGTTTATACATAATCTCTTACTACTAATCTTACAAGAAATTATTGAAGTTGGAATCCTAAACTCAGACAGATATAATAAACTTTAACTTTACAGTTCATATGTAGCAGGATTAGAGTTTTGATCCAGGTCTGTCTGTAATTATTTTGATCATGAAAACTAAAGTAAACTTAATGGTTATGAGCCTTAGTTTTTTGATAGGTAAAATGTTGATAATATCTACTTCCTAGAATATTTATTCTAACAAAATTAGACAAGTTCATGTAAAATGCTTAGCAGTGTCTAGCACAAAGGTAGTGCTAGATAAATATTAATTATTCTTCTTATTATAATTGTGATAATTTGTGTTATTTTATTTTGAAGTAATCATCTACTTAGGCTTCATATCTATCCCTGTTTAAATTTTTTACCACTAATTTTTAGAGACAACTAATTTCAATTTTCACAAAAATTAAAATTTTCCTAAATAGAGAAAATAAGTACTAAAGTATTAGTGCCAAATGTTTTGTTTCCTGATAAATTCATATTTTCATGAAGTATATTAAATAATATTTTTTCTAGATTTTTACATTAAGTATGGTTTATAGATCAAGATTATTACAGTTCAGTGTATGCTGTAAAAACACATAACATTAACCATCAGGAAGCAACAAACAGTACAGATGGAAAATAAAATAAAAACTAGGATAGGATGGCTCTCATTGTTTGAAACTAATTTACTTTCTCAGTGGCTTTGGGTGGTTACTGACAGTACTCATTCCACCTGGTTTCTTTTCTTTGCATTTCCCTCACATGCAGTCTCTGTTTTTTTTTTTTTTTTTACAGGTGCAACCGTTTAATTTAAATTTTGATCTTTGTTTATATAAAATATATCAGAAGGATAAAGTAAGAAAAAGAGTAGCTGGGCGGGGTGGCGCATGCCCCTAAGTATGGTGGCTTGGGAGGCTCACAAGTTCAAAGCCAGCCTCAGAAACTTAGCAAGTCCCTGTCTCAAAATAAAAAATAAAAAGGAATGGGGATGTGGCTGAGTGGTTAAGCACCCCTGTGTTCAATTCCAAGTATCAAATAAATAAAGAAATGACTAAATGATTTAAAATATTTGATAAGAATCTTTGATTCTCACAGATTTATATAAAATGTTTTGGAATTTATGAGCTCCACTAGTTTATTTGAATAATTCAACTTAGAACCTCTTATTTAACACTAAACCAGTAATTAAACAAAGACATATTTATATAAGAAAATGGAAAAATATAATTGTTCAACAGAGTTTTTATGAAGGTCAGAGTATCATATATAATTCAAATTGCACTCTATTCAGACTTAAGTTCTTATTATAATATCAGTTCTGCTACTAATTAATTGATTCTACTTAGGGAAATGATTTAACTTCAGCTTCCTCATATGAACTGGAAAATACAGCAATGTATTGTTTAATGAGAGAAAGGGTCTAGACAATTTCATCTTTGTACAAAACAAACATCATGGAATGTACTTACTCAAACCTAGATGGCACAGCCTACAACACACCTGGACCATAAGTGTATGCCACAGTATTTGTTGTCCATTGTTAAACTACCTGTCATTGTAACACTTGTTCCATGTGGTTTCTTTTTTGTATATTTTTGACATGCATTCTCTGTTTATCCATAGGTGCAATTACAAGTTTACATTGTTGATCTTTGTTTAAAATAAAATACATCAGAAGTATAAAATAAGAAAATGACTAGCCAGTCACAGTGGTGCATGATCATAATGTAGTTGAATTAAATGTGCAATTTCCAAACTCTATAGAAGCCCTAATACTCTCCTTAGCATTATCCAGATGCTTGCACAGGGACAGGTACAAGAGGTCAAATTTGGCAATTACTAACTATAACTGTCAAATTCATCCAACAGTTCATTTCTCACCTCATTTACTGACAGTCCCATTTTATTTATAGAGAAAGGCTTACACTGCATTAATATTTGAAAAACTATGTGATTACTAAGGTCATGTTTCATGTTGAGGTTCTATTTTCCAGTATACCAAATAGGGAGATGGATCCTAAAGTTCATATTAACTTAGAAAAAATGCTTTTGTATTTCATAATATATTAGGAAAGTAAAATTTATGTATTTTACAAAATAGTTGTGAACGGTTAAGTGTTTTGATGATCAGATAATATTGTGCTTTTTTACAATTTTCCCTTTATATATGTGGTCTTCTTTCTTTCTTCTTCTTTCCTTTCCCCTCCCTTCTCTTCCTCCTCCTCCTCCTCCTTCTCCTCTTCTTCCTCCTCCTTCTCATCCTCCCCACTCCTCTTCCTCCTCCTTCTCCTCCTCCTCCTCATCTTCCTCCTCCTTCTCCTCCTCCTCCTCCTTCTCATCCCCTCCCGCTGTTCCTCCTCCTTTTCCTCCTCCTTTTCCTCCTTCTTATCCCCTCCTTCTCTCCCTCCTCCTTCTCATCCCCTCCTCCTCCTCCTCCTCCCTCCACCTTCTCCTTTCTCCACCACCTCCTCCTCCTCTTCTTCTCCTCCTTCTCCTTCTCCTTCTTCCTCTTTCTTTCTTTCTTTTTTTTTTTTTTGGTAGCCATGCTTCTAATATTTGCCAATCAGTGACTTAACTCATTTTGACTTACATTTAGGTCATCAATATTTAGAAATTAAAGGTAATAGAGAAGGAATAATAAATTAGGAAGTAAAAGTAAGGTATTTAATAGTTGAAAAATTAAAAAAATAGTGTATTGCCCTTGTATAAAATTATGAAATTGAATGTAACATTATATTAATATTTATTTTGTATCTGATTAGATAAAGGTACGTTTGTGTATCCTAAATTACTAATGAATTATTTCAATTTTATTGCAATAAACAATAATATTAATATAATAAATCAAGCAAATTTAGAAGGCAAATTTAAGATCACTTAGGTGTGAAGTAAAGTTTTAGTTTATATCAAATCTTTTAGATATCTAGCTACTCTAAGGTATACAATTTCTGAAACAGCTTTGTTTTATGACAAGATTATAATAATTTACTATTTTATTTTCTGTAGCCATTCATTTTTCTATTTAGGTAACATAGTCATTTAATGGCCTGTTTATTTCCCTCAATTTTTTTTATTTATAACTCATTTTTCTGCTTTTGCTCATTTAGCAACACTGTGTTTGTTAATGTGTTCACACAAACTTATGTACTGGTTAACATTTTATAGGACCAAAGTGTTCATTTTACAAGGCATAAATAATAATAATTCATTGCTATTAATTTCAATTTGGCCTTTTCTTTTGTCAGCTTTTTTTTTTCTTTTTTTGAGACAGGGTTTTCCTAAGCTTCTGAGGCTGGCCTCAAATTTGTAACCCTTCTGATTCAGCCTCCTGAATAGTAGGGTTTACAGGAATGCCAATATATCTTGGAAATTTATTACATTAGTTTGACACTTTAATAATACCCATTATGATATTTATGCTTTACTCAGGGGAGATGGTTGTAGTAGTAAAGTCTTATAAACTCTCTTAATTTCTATATAAAACACAGATGGTGAAGACAAAAACCCTAGAAAAACTGTGTAAACCTAAGTGACACCCAAATCTAAGCAGGTGGGGTGAAGTGCCAACATCTGTTAAGAGCCCTATGATATCCATGTGGAGGAGGTGGAGGCTGCAGGAATAAGAAAGTTCCAAAGTGGTCACCAGAAACAGAAAAAATTCACTATGTCATTCTCTGGACAACACATAACTGGTCAGGTGTATGTAAATTTTAATTTGAAGGAGACCACAAAGGCATTGTGAGAATTCCTAAAACCTCTGGAAGTAGTTTGAACCTGTGAATTACTGCAATGTGCATACCAAAAGTGCTTTCTAGTAGAAGGCAACAGGTGAGGAGAAAATGTTTGGAGTAGAAAAAAATTCCACAGAATAGGGAAAACAGAAGTGAAGAAAGACGTTGTCCATAAAGATGGAAGGAGGAAGGGACAGTGATTGTAAAGAATTCAGTACAGAGGCATAATTTGCATTGCTGCAGGAAAGAAAACAGAATTATCAAACCAGAAAGGTTAAAATTACTGTGATCAGTCCCTTCTTCCCTAAACAGGAAAAAGCACTTTACGAGATAGGGATAATGATTGAAATACAGAACACTAGAAAAATAACTTGGATAAATATTACATGTTACTTAAAGATAATCCCTCCCCAAAAAGACCCCCAAAATGTAGAATAGCATCTTTTGACTTGAAGCCAAGAAATTAAGGGAAAGTAACAGCTAAGGAAATGAAAATTATATCAAAATCTTAAAGTTAGGATTTAGATAAGAAAGAAAACTTAATGAAAATATTACCAAGTTGGATAAAAATTAAAATGAAAGACCACTTCAAAAATAAAATTAAAAAACTAAGAAACACAAAATATATAAAGTATTAAGGGGATTAGAAAAAAGAACAAATATTTCAAGAATCAAAAACACAATGAAAAGTTATGACAAAATTTTAAAAAATGAAATTTAAACAAAAAAGATGCAATATATTAATAGCAGGAGGCACTGCATAATAAAACCAAACAAGTGAAGTAAGCAGATCAGATATTAAAATCTATTTTTCACATTAAGAGAGACTTTAAACTACAGATTATGTAGTAATTAAATCTACATACCTGAGAATAATAGTCAGTTTTTGACAAATTACAAAACAAAATATCAGACCACTAGCCTGGGGATGTAGCTCAGTGGTAAAGTACTTGCCTAGCATGTGTAAGACCCCGAGTTTGATCCCAATACCACCACCACCAAAAAGATAAATAAAAATTTTAAAACATTGGTGTCTTCAGAAGCTTTGAAAGAAATATATATATATTTTTTCTAGACAAATATGTACTATTTAAGATACCCAAGAAAAGAAAATGCAAATTGGGTATTTTATATTCAACCCAGTAAACTTCAAATATGTAAACCAGAATCAATCTTCTATGAAAGTGTAACAATTTGGGGAATATTATCATCAAACAATTCCTTAGGAGTCTAGTAATGAGTCAACAACCTAAATAATTGGAGCATCATCAGCCTAAGACCAGTGTTTATATTGTGTATGTTTACTTATAGATGTAAGATTAAATGATGGATAATAAATTTAGTGTTGAATATAATGCCTATATATTTAAATAATATACATTGTTTAATTATTATTAAATATTTGAGAATAAAATGATATGAAAAAGTAGAATGCTTATTGATTGTATTTTATTGATTAATTTGAAATAATAGAATATTATTTAAATCAGGAAATGAGATGAGAGAAGCAAGGAAAATATGAAGGCTACCAGCTAATTTCAGTGTTACTCATGGATGAACTATTACCAGAAAACAGTGAAGAAAAAAAAATAGAGGTTAGGGAGTAAGGATAGTATATAAAATCATTGAATGCAGTCAACATTAGAACGGGAAATTCAAATATCATTTTCTAAACAAAGTATATAGTGATATTGTAAACAGGAATTTAAACTATATTTTTAAAATTACTCAGATTTTAAAAGTATAAATTTGCTGGAGGGAACAGTATTAGAAATAATGTACTTAGAATCCCTTGTACTTTGGTATATCTGAATTCAGAACCATGCTTAAAAGTCACTCACAAAATTTAAAAGTAAAATGAAACAAATTAATTTAAATATGTACAGAGTTCGGGTCATTTTTACACAAAATTTTTAACTACTGAATGCTAAAACATTATAAGGACTGTATACATGTGGAGAGAAATATACAAAGGAAAAAAAATAAGAGTTAAACCCTTCATATGCACATTGATGATGATAACATTCTATTTCCGTTTGGGATGTGATTTAGAAGATTAAGCAAATTAATACATTTTGGTGCCAGTGAAATATAAAATAATTGGCCTGAGAAAACAATATACAGACATAATCCCCATAATTAAATACACTGGAACCTTGAATTTTGAATTAGAAGTGCCAATGTGAACTTGTAATATAATTTACAAATAACATAAAAAACGTGTCCTGGATATGTTCACATGTGAGATCCAAGTGAACATTCCTATCTCCCAGATACAACCTGTAAATAAAATTTCAAACAGAAATGATACTTGATTTAAAAACAAAGAGCTGATTCTAGTCTGAGCAGTAAATGCACAGGGTTAATTTGGAATATAGTGTTTTACCACCAAGTTATGTACCTCTCCAAGACAAGAGGTGTCATGTACATAGAAACAAAAATGAATGAATAGGTTCCCATTGGTCAAAGATGGGGTAACCTGAGAATCCACATGAAGAAAACTGTGACGAAAAATGGGAGTATGGTATGCATCTACTATGGAAAGGTACCATTTATTATGTTCTCTATGTCATTTATACTTCCATTAATCAGTTGATAATAATAAGTTTCTCTTTTAGAATTATTCAAATAAAATTATTAATGGTATAAGTGTACTACCCTTTGACAATCATTAATTAATTTATAGACCTAAGAAATAATTCCCAATAACTGATAATAGCACAAAAGATGAGGAAAATAGATAATAGATATTTTCTAAAGGGAATGGACATAACCATGAAATAGTTTGCAAAACAATAAAAAGAACAATGAAAAACAAGCAAAAGTCAAGTGTAGTGGCACATGCTTCTAATCTCAGTAACTTGAGAGGCTAAGACAGAAGGATCATAAGTCCAAGACCAGCCTCAGAAGCTTAGCAGTGCCCTAAAAACTTAGTGAGACCCTATCACCCTACCGCTCTCTTGCTCTCTCTCTCTCTCTCTCTCTCTCTCTCTCTCTCTCTCTCTCTCTCTCTCCCTCCCCACCCCCTCCCTCCCTCCCTCCCTCCCTCCCTCCATATATATATAGACTGGAGATGTGGGGCTCATTGGTTAAGCAGCCCAGGATTCAATCTCCAGTACTAAAAAAAGGAAACAAAAAACAGAAAAAAGAAGAAAAACAAGGATCCAACCTTCCAATCACAGGAAATATGAGGGGGCAGAAGAATAGTATATTAATTAAGCATTGCTATAGTGATATACTAAGCAAAATCTAGGGTCAACTATATATTTTTTTCAATAAAAGAGTTCAAGGAAAAGTAAATGGAAGGACAAACCTCCACTAAAAGAAACTTATTTAGAGGCCTATCAACCAACTGCATCCTAACAATCTTATTTGGATCTTCATTAGCAATCAAGCAAAAAGCTATAAAATTGGGAAATACAAACCTTAGATATTTTGTGATAATTTGGACTTACAATTAATTTTCAGGTGTTATAATTGTGGTGTTACTTTTAGAAAAAGTATTTATGATTTAAAGATTCATAGTAAAATGTTTACCCATGGAAAATATATTTGCCATTTCCTTCAACTTAATTAAGGGTATAGAGGAACAGGCTGTGTATAGATAAAACTAGACACCTCAAGAGTTGATCACTGTGAACCCTGAATAACTGATCAATGCAGCTTTTCTGTACTATTGCTACTTTTATTTGATGTTTTTCTAAGAACTGTAAAAATCTTGTTTTAATTTATTATAAGAATTTTCATTCTATGGCGAAGAGCAATTACTGATCCTCTATGCTTCATTGAACAGAACTGGTGGGGATTTTCTTATATCTAGAAGTTTTTATTATATCTAGAGGTCTGAGGCTAGCATTTTTTCCCTTTCCAAGTTATATATTGCCTCTTTTGCTTTTGCTATTAATTCACCAATGCGTACATTAAAAGATTTTAAATGAATGTCATTAAAATTCCTATTTCCTATGACTTCTACACATTCCCCACCAAGACACAAATATCTGTAAATGATTCAACAATTAGTTTATCAGATTAGTTATGGCATATCTATTCATTCAAGAAAAATAAGTTAATTGTGCAAAGGGATTTCTGGCTGACCACTGGACACTGTTGTATTATTTTCAGGCACTTGGAATTACTGTATGGTACCCATTTTACTTCTGTTTCTGAAACATGAATTTTAGGTTTATTATGGTTCTAGTCTAGAATGTGATGCTCCCACTTTTACAGTCACTAAATCAGTTTTCTGTCAATACAGAAATCTTGGGGAATTGAAACCATTTTGCCTTTCCTTTTTAACATTGCTTCATTTCTTTTTCATTTTGAAACTGTTCTATCGTGTGTCACCGTCTAATAGATGACCAGATGGTGCTATTTGAAAGCTTCAATTTGTCCTAAAATCGCATTCCAATGAAAATAACTTCAGGTAGATTCATGCTAGTGAAAGTTATATTTTAAAAACTTGTACTTGCTATATTTATTTTACAAATATATATTAATTCTCTTTATCATTTTAAAAGGAATTAAGATGAGTTCTCTTCCCTGAGTATTTCCTATGAATTAAAACTAAGATAAAAAATTATATTCTTATTCATTAAAAGAGAGTGATGCACTTAAGTCATTTAATTAGAAGTTATCTTTGAATATTCATTCTATGTAATTGTAGATTGAAATATTTATTAGTATAGAATTTAGGCTATTGTATATGTACTAATTTGAGAAAATATTATCCTTGGAGAACTGAGCATGAGAAAGTTGATTTCCACATCATCTACACTCACACAGGTGCATCTCCCTTAGCTCATAACTATAGCCTTATTCTCCATTCTTGACCAGCTGACAGAAGAGGAAAGGTGATGAATTTGGCTCAAAGATGGGTCAGTCTGGTAAGTATACTCAAGCCATGAGTGGACTGCTACTGCCCTACTTCCTCTTTCTGGGTTAGAGCAGAAAGACAATAATGAGGGAAAATTCTCCCAGTAAATAGAAATTATGAAGTGCAATTAGTCATCCCCTTTTTATAGAAAGAAAGATGGCCTGAGGCTAGAATTTAAGACATTTCATGCAAAGTGAAAAATGGCATGGTTAATTCCATTCACAGGTCCAGAATGAGAAGATGAAATGATTAGAAACAGAAAGGTCTGGTGAGGCTTGTGAATAGACCAATGAGACTGGGTACAGAATGTGAAACTCTTTGTATCATATATCAGGGTCTACTAGATTGTATTTTTTTTATAGAAAAAAGAATTGACAATTAAATAGAATACTAATAGACCTCAGTGCCTCTGCTATCAGTCTTCAAATACTAAGACAATGGGCTTATGAACAGAAAAGCCACAACAGCAGGAAATGGCCCAACCTAATGGCTTCCTCCTTAACAAGCCTGATTAACTCTTCCTTTTGCTACCAAATTTCTAATAAGCTACCAAAGAGACTACAGCTAAGAATATACTTTAGTATACTATCTCCCATGGAGAATGAGAACTTTGTGCCAAGTTGATGATATTGGTGCACTTTTCTCTGGAAAGGGGAGAAGTTGAGTTTGACCTGAATCATCATGTATTGCCATGGTAAACTGATCTGCACTGTCCATGGGATCTCAGCCATTCACCATTCCAGGACTCAGTATTTAATTCATCAGCATGGAGTTCCTGTCTAATATACTGTCATGCATGGGACCCACTTTATAGCAAAGGATAAGCAAATGTGGGCATATGACCCTTGCCTACACTCATCTTATCATAGGTAACATGCAAACTCTGAGGAAATTGCTAAGATGATAGAGTGATCAAATACCCTTAGAACATATAGCCAAGGTTCTCATTTGGAAATGATGTTCTGAAAGAATTTAGTGACATTTTCCAGGACACAGTGTACACACTAAGTAATAATTATTCACCAAAATTTATGTAATGTCTCATAGATATTTCATATATTTGTTCATGATATAAGGAATAGAAGTTGGAGTAATCCATTTAGCCATTTTTTTTGCAGTGACCTGTGTGTAATACAATGTGCTGTTACCATAACTCTAGACTCTAGTATGCATATTTATACAAATCCCCAGAGAGAGAATATTTAAACCAGGGAAACAAAAATAATCTCTTTTTCTCTGGAAGGGGGAGCAGTTAAGTTACCAAAATAGGGTTACCAAAAAATGAAGAGGCCAGGAATGAATTCATTACTCTGATCAGAGCTAATAACCCTGACCATGAAAGAAAGTAACTCTCTTTTTATAAAATAGGGGCAAGAAGGAATGTTTGTGGCACACAGGTGATCTCCTGGGATTTAACTTGATATTGTTCTAGAACTGAAACAATAATTGACAATAGCAGTAAGCATAGCATAAAGGCAAGGTATCATGTCTCAGAAAACTCAGGGATAAGGGCATGGATTAGTCACTTGATTACCAACATAGACCAGCAGTAGTGTTAGTAGGCAAGCAAATTTTAAAGAGGCAGAAGAGGATCATGTTAAGCATCGATAGATGATAAAGACTTGTTCTGTGGTGGACACCATAGGGTCTACCCCAGATCCTGTTTCAAGATTGCTATTCTCATTTCAATGACCTGTAGGAGTGTTACCAGTTGATAGAGCACAGCAAAATCCTTCCCAAAGAATTGTCCTCAGACAACAAATGGAGAAACAGAAGTCCATCCTGTGCTTCCACTCAGAGTATCTCTGAGGGGGCCAGCTTGGGCCAGCTTGATAACTACAAATAAGCCTCTGCTCCAGTATAACCATAGCACAGTAGAACACCTTTCTATGTCTGATTCCCCTTCCTTTGTGTGTGTGTGTGTGTGTGTGTGTGTGTGTGTGTGTGAGTGTGTCTGTATGTGTTGAAAGTATTATGCAATTAAAAAATCTTGCATGTCAGTCTTTAACTTGAAGTCTATTTTCTGGGAACCAGATCTGTTATACTAAATTTAAACTACAAATTAGTTTTGACTTATTAGTTTAAAACTACTTAAATAATTTTATTACTCTATTATCAGTCTTATTTCATAAGGAGAACTTCACAGTTTAGAAAGTGAACATATTAGAATCTTATTCTCCAATTCGTTAAATACTGACCTTTGAATGCAAAGTCTGACCTATCAATTAGCTTTATAGTCTCAGGAATCCAGCTAAGAAATTGAAGGGAAATTGCAGTACATTTTTGGTGTAAACTCTGGAGAATTATATATTTTTCCTCCTAAGATGACTAGAGGGCAACAAAGATAATTGTAAAGTACCCAATAGTCGTAAGTCTGATGTAAAGGTACCACGGTACCAAAAAAATTACTTTATTTATAATGGATCCTCCAGATGTTACAGAAGAGCTCTTTTATGTGCCATAGCATCAAGTGCAATTATTCAATTTCTCATCCTCAAGATCCTTGCCATTTTTCTTAGGAAAAAATTCTGATCATGCTCCAATCTGTTATCACTTGATTCATTCATCTAATACTCATTGCTTGCTGAATATTTTTTGTGATTTAAGGAATGAAGTAGTGCATTAATCACCAAAATGCAAATCTACCTTCAAAGTACACTAGAACATGTTCAGTCTGTGCATCAGCATTACCAGCATTGTCTGGTAGCTTTAGGGAAACACGGGACTCCTAGACCTTCAGAAAGAGAGTTGGCATTTTAGCAAGTCTTCCCCCATTTATTTATACATACACTAAAATGTGAGCACTATACTAGAGAAGAATTAATTCTGAAGTTCCACAAAAGCAAGATTTTCTAATTTCACTTCAAATAACTTTCATTTGAATGAAATTAGAGCATTCATGGTGACTCCATGCTGATAATAGACTAGGGCACCTGGGTATGCTACTTATTTTTTCAAAACTTAGTGGAAACATCATTTCAACCTGGAGGCTTTCACTTATACCTGATCAAAATGGACACCTCTGTTCCCTTTCAATGGACTGGGCACTTCTAAAGATCAGTATATTTAACTCATCACAACACACAACGCAAAAATAACTTATCTGTCTTTCCTGTGTAGTGAACATCTTTTGAGTAGAGTCGCAGCATTCTTTTCTGGTAATTTTTCCCCTCTTTTTCTCATCAGAGTGTTTGCTGCGGTAGCTGTAGTGAGCCTAATTTGTGTCTCTTTCTTATCTATAGATTATTGATCCAGTGGTAACCATCTCAGGCAGAGTCATAGGTTCTCTTCTCTGGTATTTGGAATTTGAGAAGACTGAACACTTGAACTATGTAGTGAGGATCTATTTGTGTTCACCATTTTCTGCTGAGATTTGGGGAACAGGAAAAGTCAGTTTCCTGAGGGAGATGTAGATGACAACAGATATGAGGAGGAGCAGGAGTGAGGGAAGAATAAGAGTTTGTTTCTTCACATTAATCAAGGCCTTGGTTCCATTTGAAGATCACGTCATACTTGGACTAGAGTCTGAAACATTCTACTTTGCTCATGGATTTCTTTGAAGTTGGTATTAAAATGGCAGGAAGATGATTGTTCTGAGACTAAAAACTTATTATGTGATAAAAAGCAACTATTTGGGGGAAGTGATAAGAGTAGCAGCAATACAAAGGGAATGAGAGACGAGAATGGGGAGAAAGTGTGGACCCATCAGGATACAAAAGCAGTATAGCCCAGAAGTGGGAACCTTCGGTGTAGGGCAGCTATTGCTCAGAGATTTAAACAACAAGAATGGTCCAATTTAAATTTCCTACTGTAGACTATATTAAGCTGTGCTGTAATCATTTTTGTTTCTACAAAATCGTCCAAAAAGAAATCATATACAAAACAAAAACATGTCGGAAGCAATACAATAATGACTAAAATGATTTGTTTTACAAATAATATTTTAAAAGTTTACCTGTAGGTGAAAAAAAAAGTAACTAATCAGAAAATATAGTGAAACAGGAAAATACAACACAGTGGCACAAAAATAAAACACAAAAGAATATACTTGATAATTGTGGGAAGCCATTCTCACACTTGATTGGGCACCTCCCTGATTGGGTGTGAGGTGTTCTGGCTAAACTGTGTCGAACTAATCCCCACCCTTTCCAGGTGCAAGAGAGCCTGTCCTTGTCGGGGTGTGACTGACCATTGACCCTGAGACCAATCACTGACCCTGACCTTGGAATGCTGTCCCCCTCGACCTTCATTGGATGGAATTTTCCCCTGAATTTCTTGTTCTCCAATAAAAGGCCATCCTCTGGAGTTCTCTCTCTCTCTCTCTCTCTCTCTCTCTCTCTCTCTCTCTCTCTCTCTCTCTCTCTCTCCCCCCCCCCCCCCGGGTGGTTTGAGGCAGGAGCCAGAGGGTGAGCTGTCTCAGACCTGGTCAAAGAAAAAGGTAATTGAGTCTTGTATGCTTATTTTGATCTCACTAGTTAACTTCTATGCTACGGACCTCTTGTATGAAGCCAGCATGCTGGTCGCGCGGCGGAGATAATGCCTTTTCAGAAACTATATGGATAAATTTTGAAATTTCCAAGAACCAAACAAACAAGATTGACTAAATAGAATAAAATACCTCATTTTTATGTCAATAATAGTAAAGAGTGACAACTCTCTTAAATTCTGAGACTATCATATAGAGGTTATAGGTAATTGTTTATCTAGAATAATATATTTGATGAAATTGCAATAACTAGTGAAAAAATCTAGTCTATGTGTTAAAATGCATGTTAAGTTAAGGTAACTATAGCAGTATACATGCATAGTAATAGAAAAAATAAGAACTCAAAGCTGAGAAATTGATATAAATATATAATTGATAAAATGTAGCACAATAAAAATTTAGTAAATAAAAAAAAGTTATTTTCAAATGAGTGACAAATAAAATGGAGAATTTTGAAATGGTATTGAGGTAACTTATAATCCTTTTTGAAGAAAGGGAAGAGGGAGAAAAGGAGAAATATGGTTGCAGAAAGCATGTAATTTAAAATACATATATAAAATATATATGTACACATATGCATTTGTTATATATGTATGTTATATATATTTGCTATATATAAAATATAAATATGTATGTAAAAAAAGCTATAAATAAATAAATTTGGGGGTTTGGGATGTAGCTTAGTGGTATAGTACTCCAGTAGGGTTGATCACTAATATGGGAAAGAAAAATCAAAAGGAAAAAGAATTGATAATATTGTAAATATATGTGCAGAAAAGCTAATTTCAATTATATGTACATAAAAAAATAACAATGTATCTTGGAAAATTGGTAAAGATTAGGAATAAGGGAATCATAAGAAAAGTGGAAATATGTAATCAAGATGAAATATGTTACTGTAGAAATGCAAGAATGTACTGCATTAGAAAATCTTTTAGTATAACTTAAGTAAAGATTAAATATAAAGACATCACTGTCATCTCAATACATAAACTCTCATTCCTGATGAAAATGCTTGACAAATGGGTAATAGAAAGAAAGAAATTCTGATTTAATGATTCTATCTAAACCCTCAGAAGGCAGAATAAATTGTTGTGAAATATTAGGAATACCCCCAATAAATACAGAATCATCTCAGAAAGTGCCACCAGATTGATATAAGGTCAATACAGAAAAAATGGGTATCCTATACAGCAGAAATATCTAGTTGTAAAATGTTGTATATATATGTGTACAACACACATATACCTTTAAAATGGCAACAAAATCTATAGAGTATCTATGGAAAGATAGTTTCTAAAAAGTCATTGTCAAGACTGATCAAAAATGGGGCTGGAGATGTGGCTCAAGCAGTAGCGCGCTCGCCTGGCATGCGTGCGGCCCGGGTTCGATCCTCAGCACCACATACCAACAAAGATGTTGTGTCCGCCGAGAACTAAAAATAAATATTAAAAAAATTCTCTCCTCTCTCACTCTCTCTTTAAAAAAAAAAAAAAAGACTGATCAAAAATGAATAAAAACATAGGGTGAGAAAAAATATAAAAAATCATTTTAATTAAAAGAAAAAATATAAATATTCCACATTCATGTATATAAAATATGATAAAATTCCAATACTCAAATCACTTATAGATTACGCAATTTCAATCAAAATTCTCTGTAGTGTTTTCATAGAATTGACAAGTCAATTCTATAATTAAAATATCAACTTAGTAAGACAAATTTGGGAAGTAAAGAAAGGCAAATTTGGGAAGTGAAGAAGGTGAAAGTCTAAAACATTTTAGAAGCATAAGAAATTTCAAAAGTGCGGTTTGAAATTTTAATTAATTACCAAAACTAAATGTCTGTTGAATGCCTTTCAGGACAATAACTTACAAATATAACTCAATGCATAAAGGGAAAAATATTGAAAATATTGGCATGATACAAAAGAACATTTTATGATTTTTAGGGTGGGGAAGTTAATTTTATACTCCAGTGGAAAAAGTAAGTCCTCTGAATTAAAATATTTTAGTTGACAGTCACAGTTCTATATGGTAAGTGAAATCATCAGCAAATTTAACCCCAAAAACAAAAATCACAATAAGAAAAACATCAAAAAATCAAAAAAGATACTAACCCAGAAATTACACTTGTAATACTTTAAACAAATAGTGAAACAGAAACCTGAATATACAAAATTTCCTACAAGTTGATATTTTGAGAACAATGTAGTACTCAAAATGATATCAGGCAAAGAACATTAAAAGAAAATTCACAGGAAAGAAAATTCTAATGCCTAAATGAAAGGTAGGACAAATATTATCAATCACTCTAATAAATAGGGAAAGGTAAGCTATAAAAAGATGCTAATTTTTATAATAACTACTACATGCAAAGTTTTGTGAAGATAATAGCTTCTACCCTACTTTAGGGCACACAAAGGTCACTTTAGAGAAGAATGTAGTTGCATATATTCACATTTTATATGCAAGGGCTCAAGGAGAGATAAAAAAATAAAATGAGATTTCCATTAATGGAGAAAGTGAACAATTGCTTAAGTTAATTCATACAAGTTAATTATGAAAAGTTCAACAAATGGCCAATTTGCCAAAATCAATCCATAGAATAACCAAATTTGCCAAACTTAAATTTTTAACAATACTTTTAAAGGTTTCTAATGACTTATATTGCATGTAATTTTCAAGCTGTAATTTTGTTTTAGATGAATCAACACTTTAAAAATTTTGTCTTGATAGCATTTTGAGGAATATCCAATTCTGCTTCAGCAACTTGCAGCTGCAGTTGAAGTAATTAGAACCCAGAGAAAGAACATGACTCCAGAATTCAATGAAGAAGAGTTAGCCAGGCTGATAATATCAGAGGTACACATGAGGAGCAGAAAAAGGCATTTTAAAAGAATATGACCCCCAGCTTTTGGAAAATGGGATAATTTTAATTTCTAAACAAGACATCTCAAATTCTACAAAAGAACAAATAAAACTATATTACCTTTTACAATTGTTGTTTATGTAGTTAATTTAAATTGAATTTAATTGTGTATTGACAGATTATAGTTATACACAGAATTAAATATGATCAAGCAATCTCACTTCTGGGTACATTTCCAAAGGATTTGAAATCCATGTGTCAAAGAGACATGTTCACTATCACATTCAATGAGGCATCATTTACAATGGGCACAATAATGAATCATCCTAACTCTCTAACATGGATGAACAGATAAAGAAAATGCCTTATCTATACACAATGGCATAGACATGCTTTAAAAAACAAGGAAATTCTGTCATTTGTGTTCACATATTTTAATTTTAAAAAGAAAATAACACAAATTGTGTATTTGATAAAGCAATCATTTGACAAAATGTCTTCTAATGAAATGACTTTCAGTGAACAGGTTAAATAAGTTCTGCCATATTCATCTGCAGTGATGCATTACAGTTTAAAGTGATGAGGTAGGTCGCATAGTGTTATTGATATGTTGTATATTAGATGAAAGCCATAGTAAACAAAATTACACATTTCTGCAGGAATAATCAATAAGGATATCTTTCCCCTTAATATTAGGGCTGCCCCTTTCGGAGAGACATCAGTCCCAAATCCTATAAGTAAAGTAGGCTCATATATTATTTGGATAAATAATTATTAATTAAACTTACATGTGTCTATAGCAGGAAATTTTATGTGTAGTTTCCCCTTATCTTCAGATTTTGGTTTAGCACTCATGCCTAAAATCATGACTGCTAAGGCCACAAACATTTTAAATTAAGGGGATAAAGCACTTGGGTTACCAAGTGAAAGAATACCATGGCTTTTAGCCTCTGGCATACACACAGTTGGACAAACCAATAAAACTTACAGGAGGAAAATGTCTATAAATAGGGTTTGGGCCCAAAAAGACGTGTGCTACAACCACCTCCCTTCCTTCTCCAAGGTGAAAGCAAGTGCTTTGCCTCCACATGAATTAGCCTGAATAGAGGGAGGCTCCCTGGAATCTTCTGCTGCCTTGACAGTATAATAGTCCAGAATTCTTAGGAGAATGTGACCAGTGTAGTACAGATTCTGTGAAGGATCAATTCTTAGGCTGGACTGAAGAACTTAGAAAGGATCAATTCTTAGGCTGGACTGAAGAACTTAGAAAATATTCCCAGCAAGTCTCTCTGATAGGTACATTAATGCCCTCTCCTTGAAATATGTCTATGTCCCAATTCCCAGACTTTAAATAATGGAGGTACTTTGCAGATATGGTTCAGTTAATACTCTTGAATGGGGAGACTGACTTGGAGTAATCACAATGGTCTTCATCAGAGAGAAGTGAGTATCTGAGTGAGAAAAGTAAGTATGACTATGGAAGACAGTGGTAGGTCACATACTTAAAAGATGTATGTCAGGGCCACAAGACCACAGGCATGGGCCGCCATTAGTAGCTGGAGACAGCAAAGAAATTAATTCTTCTCTGAAGCCCCTGGAAGGAATGCAGTCCTGTCAGTATGATTTTAAACCCACAAAATTAATTTTGAATTTTTGACTTCCAGAACTATGACATAATAAATTTCTTTTAAGCCAAAAAAATGTGGATTTTTAGAGCACAACAGAAATCAATATTGCTACTGACTTCAGACAATTGTTTCAGGGTTAAGTCATGCATGTGTTCTATTGCTCCTTCTTCATTCCTACTATGATCCTGCATTAGGTAGAAACAAAAGCTAGGCAGAAAATAAGAAAATACAAATACACATAAAAGAAGCAAAATAGCAAATTAAAGAAGAAAAGAAAGAAAACAAATCAAACACCTTTCCCCACAACAGGATTTCTAGTCTGTGTCAGTCTTCAGCTAAGGAAAATTGGAGAATTTGTTAATTAAGATACAAAAGATTGGTTTTAGATTAGCCTGGGGTTTTGAAGACCTTAAAAATAAATATTATTGTATTTGAAAGTGACCATACAGCTATGAAACTAAGATATTTTACTTAAGGACTGGGGAAAGAATAGATTAGAAAAGAGAAAGTGTGTAAAAGATAGTTATTGATTGTTCCTACAATATGCAGTCCATTCAGTCTCTCTCTTGCCCCCCCCCGTCACACACACACACACACACACACACAAAGACACACAGACACACACACTTAAACATGCATATCCTTTGGAGAATGAATTTGCAGGTAAGAGAAGACTTCCCATTTTATTTCATAGAAGTGATTTAAAATTAGTTTAAGTGCACATTCTGTTTTTATATTACTTTTTTTCAAGAAATATCTATGGTGAAATGAAAGAAAGGGGCTTTGTTTTTGCCATAGGGTGGAGAAGCACATAGGTTTATTTGAGGCAAGGTGTGCGAAAGATCAATAATTCAGTTTAAGCAGGAAATGAGTAATTGAATTGTTAATAAACTGTAAAGTTACTCATACATTTCCTGGTAATATTGATGTCGGTCTGAGTAGGGGTGCTTCCCTTCACTAAGGGGATAGAAATTTGGGCCACTTTTATTAAATCTAGAACAAAATAATCCCAGAAATTTAGGTAACTTGCCATAATTAAAACCAAATTCCTATGTAAAAAATGTGTCTGTCTGTATGTGTACATGTGTGTATATTGTGCATGCACATGTGTGTTCATGTATGTGTCCTTTTATTTATGTCACTGGTATTTATGGTATTACTTCTGACTCATTCAGGATGTGCCAGATGTCCATAGGTCATTCCACAATCTAAACGGTTTTAGCAGCAGTAATTTTAATAGAGGCAGAAGCTGATAATGTCAGGGAAACATCAGGGGAAAGGGGAAGTATGAACAAGACATGGAGGTGAAATGATACAGCTGATATGTCCTTAGGGTGAAGTAGAAAGAGCCCCATGGTTGTCTCCTTAACAACATTTTCCACCCCTCTGAGGGTAAAAGTTCTCTTCCAGACACAGCATTGAATTGGTGAGGAAAGAACCCAAACTTTTTATTCATCTTTGGCATCCATATATACATTAATAAGCTTCACACTTGGTTTGTTTGCTTTCACAGAAAAGAAATTCCTCACGCTCACATCTCCTCACAAAGTTACGTATTCCATAAGTCATTGTTTCTGAACACTGCCTGATTTCTTTGTTTCTTGGCCATTAGAGAGAGTCTGATATTTCCACAATCATTTTGTCAGAACTGCTTAGTAATGCCTGAGTTGAATTAGCTGCACCTGAAGCTTAACTCAATTCCTGTGTGCTGAGTGAAATGTGTCACTTCTGTAATGTGTCTGGTATCCGCAAACTGAAAAAACAAAACAAAACAAAACAAAACAAAACAAAAAAAAAAACAGAAGACCTTTAGGGAGCTAGAACTTAACAAAATGAGAGGATTATGCCTAAAGATAGTGGGTTGCTATCCATGCTGTGGGTGGATTGGATTTTTCTTTATATTATTATGAATGTAACAATGGTAAATATAAAACAAGTCATCATCTTGCAAAATGGGTTTTTACTATAAATTTTCCTCCAAGTTTTGTGTCACTTGTAGGACTTACCTGACTTGTTTCTCTTATAGCTGATTTGGACCTTACAGTGTACATTAATTCCCCAGAGTCATGATCTCTGTACTTAGAGGCATTCCATTTTCACAATTTAGTGACATATCTATCAAAAATAATGGACTAAATTGCTCAGCAGTTAATTTATATTAATTTTGAGGAATGCATTTCAGTTTTCAATTATGTTAATAAAGATGTTTAGTTTGGGGATAGAATATACTATCAAACAGAAATATTTTACATTCTTCAGCCAAAGATTGTAAAAGAACAGAAAAAAAATTTGAACAAGCCCTAGTGTCTAAATTTTTATTTTTAAATTGAAATTATCTTAAGTGTGGCTCATAGTTTAAAGGGGCACTATATAGCAACATTGCTTCCAGAAAATGGCCATTTCTAAATATCATGACATTAAAGCATGGAATAAAGAATATTCTATGACAACTTTACAATATATTGCATACACAAATTGAAGTAATGATAGCTAGGTATTTTGTACTAATGGACTCATTATATTGATGTATGGTATGGTTAGGCATAGATGCCAGCTCTCCTTTTGTCAGTGTTAGATACTAAGGCTATGATAGTTGACAAAAGAATACGTTGAAATAGAAAGTCGCAGACACAATTTTTGCTTTCTATATCAATATTTTAATTTAAAAACCTCAAATATATAATTGAAATTCAACATCTGAAATAGATAAGCTTTTATAATTGTAAACATGAGTTAGAGTTCAAAATCTGGCTTGCCTCACAAACTTTCATACCATCAATTATCTCTCTAACCCAAATAAAAATTACAGTACCATCCCTCAATTCTTACCACCCTGCATGATTTTGAGAAATAAGTAAGTGTTTAAAGACAGCCATCCACAGACTAAAATAGCTTGAAGAGGGCTGAAAACCCCCATTAAAGTATTTGTAGCATTTCAGTATGGGAAAATAAACTGGGATAGCAGTGAACAGAAAGGGTTGCTGTGAAATCAATATAACTGAGGTGTTAGGTGAGGGCTAGGAAGAGCAGAGGTCTGGTTATTTGCCATGTGGCAGGAATCACTATGGTCCAATAGCTTACTCTGCAGAGAATGTTGGTGCATCTTTCAACTGAGGTAATCAACATCTGTTCCAACCAGAAAATCTCAGAGAGAGAGATTCAGCTGCACAATTTTTCACTCTATAAGAAGTAGCCATTGTTGAGCCACTTCAATAATAGGACTTCTATTTCTCCCAACCCCGTTCATATTCCAACTCCATGAGGTCTCAAATTCCATAACTGGACTCTGTGACTTCACTGCACTCACTCACATTTCAGATAGTGGAGCATTGCAATTTCAAGCTAGTTGCACTATAGGGCCCAAAGCCAAGATGTCTCAGAGCATACCTGCACTCTCGATATCAGCCCACCTGCTATAGAATGCTAGAGATAGTTTTAAAACCCAACTCCAGAGTCATTGTAACTCTTTGCATACTCATGCTCCTATTCTTGGCTCCCTGGATGCTTCAGAAGCACCAGAGCCTTTCATATTGTTGCCAATGCAGAGAAACAGGTGCCCCAGGCACCTTGTGACCCAACCAGCAAGTGCTTATACTCTCTAATAAGAGAAAGTCTTTTCATGCCAAAGCTAGCCTTTCAAGTTTGGAAGAGGTGACTGCTGCACCAAATGTACAGACGTAAACAGAATGCCATTGTTTTCCCATAGATCATAGAGCAATTGTTGTCCCATTGGTGCCTGTGTGATTCAGGGCTCAGCTCAATGAGTGCATCTGGGCTCTACTAAATTTTTGGGGTGCTATTGAACAAATATTGATGCCACTGCTGCAGAGTTGTCCCCATATGGGAACCTGGGAGAAGATGGATGTCCTCACCTATGAATTCTCCACTGGGAGAAAAAAATACTGTTAAAACTTAGTTACCATGACAAGTAGAGATCTTGACAACCATCACTGTAATTGCAGACATCCACAGTGCAAGATGCTAAGAACTTCCACAGTCTTTGTCAACACTGACCTCACCTGATAGAACTTTAATCAGACTACTTAACTGAACTTTCACTGGTGTCAAAAACCTTTTAAACCCACCCAGAAAGTGCTCTCACACTTGCCAATAAAAGAGAGGCTTTTCATGCCAAAGCTAGCCTTTAAGTCTGGAAGAGGTGACTGCTGCACCAAATGTACAGACATGAGCAGAGGCATTAAGAAATATAATGAGTGAGATAAAAATTGCAATAGAGATTGTCAATGGCAAAAAAAATGATCCAGTAGAAGAAAGAATATATAAACTTAGGTTATTTGAAAACATTCAGTCAGAGAAAAAAAAGAAGAATGAAAATTAATAAAGAAAGGTTTAATTTATGAGCAGCATCAAAAGAGCAAAAATACTGACTTTAGAAGTAAAAGAAAAAAAGACAAAGTTATAGAAATCTTTTTTATTTTATATATTTTTGTTTTGTTTTGTTTTGTTTTATGTGGTGCTGAGTATCGAACCCAGGGCCTTGCACTTGCTAGGTAAGAACTCTATCACTGAGCCACAACCCTAGAAATATTTTTTTTTAAATGAAGAAATTTTCCAAATTGTGGAAAGATAAAAATATTCATACACAGGAAAGTCAAAATTCTCCATTAAAATTCAGCCCAAACAAGATCATTATCAAGACATCTTCAAATAAACCTAAATATTATATGATATCTCATAAATAAGTATGAATATTATGTTATTCAAAAATAAAGTAAAATTAAGCTAATGATTTTTAAATAAAAGAAAATACCTTGAAAATGTCAAGAAAAGGGTGAATCAAACACTAGCTAGTTTCAATACAACTGGCTCCGATTTCATAGCAGAAACCTTATAGGTCAAGAGTGAGTGGGATGATGTATTCAAATTCCTGAAGGAAAAATCTGTTAATCAAGAGTAGGATACCTGACAATGTTGTTTTTAAAAAATGTAAGAGAGATAAATATACTTTCCCATACAAGCATCAAAAGATCTGTCCAAAAGAAATGGCAAAGGGAGTTCTTCAAGTTGAAAGAAAAGATTCTAATTAGTCCTCTTATGTCTGACAGGCTATCCAGGCTTATGGTTCTCCTGGTAAAGGCAAATTTTGCAAAGCAGGCAATGAAATCATCCAAAGTATTTTATATCAAATATTCAGAATTGGCATAATGTCAATTTTATCTATATTCTGTTTGTTAAAGTAGGTAATGACCCACGCCAACATCCAAGAGCAATTTAGAACATTATCCACAAATGAAATGTTGTCAAGGAGACTGTAAAATTGGGGACCTGGAAATTTAATTTACTTTATTCTACATTATTCAAGTAAAAAAACAAAAACAAAATAAAAACATATAATAAACTGGAATGTAAGGGATTCTACTGTAGGTTACATTGAATTGCCAAGGAGTTTTGCAGGCACAGGACAAGCGTATGCAGTTCCCTCATTAAAAGGGCATACACCATGGTGTTTGGTCATGTTACATTCTCATGGTTTTTGTTCATCCCATCAGAAATGTACCAGGAAATATATCCACATTTGTCCAGGGTGCTGAACCTCTAGAAATAAGAGCCCAGTTCCCAAACAATCCCATTCTACTTTGTTCTTATGGATTAGTACCTGCATATATCTTCATGCCAATATTCCTCCACTTATAACAATGTTCTATATGCTTATTATTACATTAGTTTCTTCTCCATTTAATATTTCATTGAACTGTTCATTCACCAAAAATAGAAATATATTTCAAGCTACATATGAAATCTTTACTTTTTAGTAGTAACATTAAGAAACTGAAACAGGTAATATTGGTTTTAACAAAATAACTTAAGCCATTATATCAGAAATGTTATTGTATTAGTATGCCATGAATACAAAAGTTAATAATAAAATGTTTTATATTTTTTGTGTACAAGTATGTTAATGCACCAATACTACTTTATTGTGATATGATTAACATACTCAAAAGTTTGAAAATGTTTAAAGGTACAACTTGATATGTTTGGAAAGTTGGTGTATACCCATAAATATATCATTATACTCAAATTCATAAATGTATCCTTTACTTTCAAAAATTTTCTCAGGTTTCAGGTGAAGTAGATAAAAAAAGAGCTAAAAATGATATGGGATTTTAGAGATCATATAAATACTGTGTCATTGTGTCCTTTATTCTAAATATTATAAGAGTTGATTGAAAAATTTAAGCAGGATGTATACCTGACTTGGATTTCAAAAGGATACCTTTGTTATTGTAAGGAGAATAGATAGGATGGAGCAAGAGTGGGTATGAATGTGGACATCTAAGAGCGACACTTGCCATAGTCTAGGCAAGAACAGCTAAGCAACATGGACTGGAGAATGTCAGTTAAGAGATGTAGATAGATTCAAGATAGAAAGGAGATAAAATCAATTAGATGTTTTTATTTCATTTTTTTTCCATTCAAGAAGAAAGTTGAAGAAGATTTGTAATGTACTTTGGGCAGAGGTAAATGTAATGAAAAACTTGAAGAAACAAATTGGTTAATTCAGAATTAGACATAAAGTTTCAAGAGACAATTGAATTGCAATCATGTGCAGCTTAACAATGAGGACATATTTGGAGAAATATTTTTTTAGATAATTTTGTTCTTGTGCAAACGTAATAGCATATACTTACACGAACTTAGTCAACACAGCCTACCCAGGCTGTATGTTATACACCATCATGTATACAGTCTGTCATTAATGCAAATATTGTTGAAAGTGCATGACTATATTTGGTTGAATACTAGAGAAATCATTTGGGGGAACTGGTCATGTAGGACTTGAACACAAATAATTGTTCTTGGTTGGACTTTAAATGTGGCAATCCTTTTGGGTTGTCAAGACCCATAGACACTTCAACTTTTATCTACAGAGATTAGCTGCCTAACATGTAGCTGGTAGTATATACATGTTTATTGAAAGATATTTTATGGCCTACTCAATCTCAAGAAGAGGTACAAATTGAGACCATGAAGACAGGCAAAAAAAAAAAAAAGCTTCAGCCATATCAAATGAGCAGGCCTGTGGTTGACTTCCCCCACCTTCTCACACCGATCCTTGCCTTGACTGAGGATTATGAGACCAAAGGATGAACATTTCTGCTATAGACATGGGCTAGTGAATTCACATCCTTCTTTCTCTATTAAGCTAAATAAAAATTTTTAATAGATCACATTGAACCTGAAGGATAAAAAATTGGGACGAATATTACTAAATCTTGAATTAGAAATTGTATTATGTAAAAAAGAAAAAAAAATCTTAATTCTATCAGTGAAATTCAATCAGTGTGAACTTTTCATGTGATGTTTCTAGTCCTAGTTTTAAGAAAATCCTCCTCAGACCTGACTATATCATCATTCTAAATTCTTACTATGCCTCCCAGATCCAGTTATTTTGTTTGTGCACATAATAATAGTTGGATATGATCTTAGATATTCTGTAAAAATCTAAAAATTAGATGTTGAGCTTGCAAAGCCATCAAGGGCACCTACTTGTGTATATCACAATGATTTAAAGGTTGTCATTCCCTAATTCTAACAGTATTTAAATATAAGAGAATATTAGTGTCTGAAATAAGCCTAACTTACATGAAATATTCAACAAAGAGTATTTTAAAGTACCTATTATACTGTGACTTATATAGTTCTGGAAATGTTGGAAATTTACAAGTTCTTATCCTCAAGAAACGGACATTATGACTGAGAAAGCAATATGAATTTAATAGCAAATAATTTGTGACCCAATATGTTTATTAGCTAAGGGGATTGAGTGTCTTTCTATTTATTAGAGAGAAAATATTGTGGTTGTTTTGTTTTGGTGTTTGCTAAAGTCAGAGGTCAGAAGAGACAAAGCTTGAAAATTACAGAGGGTTATTTCATCTTTTCAGTATTTGTGCCATAATGTAGTGGAACTGGAATGAGGAAAGTGTTATAGCAGGAAGATAGTTCAAGAGTCTCTGCTAAAAGACTGGTTATAACAATGTGGAGACATTAATATCAATATGTTGAATAAAAAAAATTGAAATAAAAAAAATTGTCACATTTTGACAATCATCACTTCTTTTAGAAAGTAATTTTGAAATTGAGGATGAATATGTAACAGGAACTTTGCTAAGTGTTGAGTAGTATGCAGTATGCGGTATAGTATGCTGCTTTTAGGTCCTTTGGTATATGCCAGGGTCTAGCCTTCGACCCACGCTGGCTTCATGAAGGAAAGTTCGAACTGTGAGAAAACGCTAGAGAGTTTTAAATTAAAGACACAAGACTCTAATTACCTTTAAAACTAGCTCCAGGACAGCTTCTTCTAGCTCTAGCCTCAAGCCACCTAATGTGGTAGCAAGGTTTACTGAAGAGGAGAAAGAGAGAGAGAGAGAGAGAGAGAGAGAGAGAGAGAGAGAGACAGAGACAGAGACAGAGACAGAGACAGAGACAGAGAGAGAGGAGAGAGAGAGAACACACTAGGGAGTGGACTTGTATTGGGGAACAAAAATTTCTGGGGAAAATTCCATCCAATGAAGATTAAGCGGGGCAGCATCCCAAAGTCAGGGGCAGCTATTGGGTCTTCAGGGCAGTGGCCAGACACACCTCTGCACAGACAAGCCCTTGGACCTGGAGAAGGGTGGGAAAAGCTCTGACACAGCTGTGTCTAAGCGCCTCTCACCTAGCCAGGGAGGTAACTCAAATTATGTGGGAGGATGGCCTCCCACACCAGGGAGTGGGATAACTTGGTCAAATGGTGGTTTTATTTCAAATATTCTGAAAAATCTCCATATTGCTTTCCAGAGTGGTTGCACCAATTTGCAGTCCCAGCACAAAGCATATGTGTACTCTTTTCCCCACATCCTTACCAACATTTATTTATTCAAACAAACAAACAAAAAACCCACTTCTTTGCTTTTTATAAGAGTTTAATTAAGTATAAATCACAAAAGACATAGTATAAATATCTTTTTAACTTAAGAAAATTTGCATTAAACATATATTCTTCCTTATTGTTCTTTATTCAATGTTGTGATGTGAGAATTATCTACTTTAACATATAGGTTAAAATACACGTATTATAGTATTGAAGTATTAATGTAACACAAAATATATAGCAATTATCTCTTTAATACAAACATTGAATTGTTTTCCATTTATTTCCTTAAAAAATGCAACTATGGACATTCTTGCCAATGTCTCTTGGTGCCCAGAACATACAGTGCTATTTGATGTGTATTTGAGAGTTGGACTGTTAGACTGTAATGTGGGTACATAATAAATCATAGAAGATTCTTCCAAATAGTTCCCCAAACTGAAAATTTACCTCCCACCATGCAGGTCATGCAAGTTCCCATTTTTTCCTCCTTTGATCTAATTTCTACATAGTATTTTCAATTTTAGTCATTTGGGTAGTTATATTGTGATTTCATTTTAGCTTTTATATATATATTTCCCTCATTACAAATTAGTCAGCACATTCTTTCTTATGTTTATTGGCTATTTGGGTATGCTCTTTCTGAATTGTTTGTTAAGATCTCTTGCTCAGTTTTGTTTCTTTTTCTCATCCATTTACAGATATTTTTTCATCTGATTCCTTTTCTCATTTCTGTTTCAAAAATTTATTGACCTAATGTAGGTTGTCTTTTGGTCTTTAATAGTATCTCAATAAAGAGAAATTCTTAATTTTCCTGTCATTTAATTTACAATTTTCCCATACTGATGAAGGCATTGTATATTTTGTTTAATGTTAGTATGTCTCCTGTACTGTATCCTACCATTTTTATTGAAAACCCATCCAGATGCTATTTTTGTGTATGTATGGCACAGGATAGGATTCAATCTTATTTTTTCCCTAATGGATATCCAACCAACCCTAGCACCTGTTATTAAAATATCTGCTCTTTCTCTATTGCCTGTCAGTGCCACTTTGTTGAACCTCAAGTGTCCATGATGTTACTGGTTATAGAATCTTTTCTATCATTGTCTATTTTCACTGACTTTTGTTTACTTGATCTATAAGTTCCTAAATGCAGTACTGAAATCCCCCATCACGTGTTTAAACTTACATATTTTACTTTATATCTTTGTTAATATTTTAGACTTCCCTTATTTTCCTATTAACTTCTATCTTAAAAGTCACTGTGTAAAAGCCCCACCTCTGAACATCACTCAGAATTATGAAATTTTGAAGCCATGTCTATATTCAAAACATGACAGTTATTTCTTTGCATTCCATTCCTTTCCATATCTACTGATCCATGAGATATATTTCTTTTTTTGATCATTTTTGCATTGGAGATGGAAGCAAAATTTCTTTTCCTCTAAGCTACATCTTCTTTGTATAAGTTTTTTTTTTTTTTTTAGACAACCACTCACTAAGTTACTGATGTTGGTCTCAAAGTTGTGCTTCCTCTTCCTCAGCCTCACTGGTTGCTGGGCCCATGCATGTGATGATATGCATTATCATTTATAATTGATTTTTCCCTATGGTTATTGTATCATAAGCTATCTTTAAAGTTATGTTTGTATGTTATGATTTTTCCATCCTTTTACTTTATTAATATTAGATATTTTATCATTTATAATAGCATTAATTTCAGTTTTATTGTTGCTTATCACTTGAATAGCTTTTTTTCTTTAAATTATAACATTTAATAAACAATGTATATTTAATGTATGACTTCCTCATTACCTAAGACTATTTGGCTTAACTTCTTTTAATTCTTGTTTATTTTTCTACCTTATTTTTATTCTAGTATTCTATAAATTGTTGTATTCTGCTCAATAAATTTGGAGGCTTACACTCTTTTTTCACTCATTAGTTGCCATAGTGATTGCTGCATGTTCTTCATTTATCAAATCTAACAATAACTTATAATTTTGATATCTGTCCAAATCATGGATAATTTCAATTATAATTTATATGCCATGATTGTTGGGTATATTGATTTGCTCTTTTAAATACCCAAATCAAACTTTTTGCGGTTAGCATTTTCCAACATATTTACCCTTTCATTTAGTGTTTAATCTCTTGTTTTCTCTTCTAAGGTTTGATATGGGATTGTTTTCCTACTTTTTGCAGAATGTATATTAGTCTATGTCTCTCAGGATTTGGTAAACTTTTGTAATATTATTATCCTCTGTCCTGAATTTATTCTTAATACATTTAATTTATTCTTAAATGTGTGATTGTTTAATAATCTTACCTAATCTTTCATTAATAGAAATAAAATAATTTATTTATATTGCTATCTGATTATACTCTTTCCTCCTAAAATACTTTCAATTTCCCCTGCACATATACACACGCAAAACTTTTAAATTTTACATAAACTCTGGGCACCATTTACCTAAAAGAAAATATAAATTCACCAGTAGGAAAAAACAAAAAACAAAAATTGTTTCCTTCCTTTATAAATTTTACAGTTTAATCAAGGGATACAAAAACATAGGTAAAACATAATATATTTCATATTAAGAATGGGCAGTAAAGAATATTGATGGGGAGGAGATGATTTTTCTGTTCTGTGAACTTTAATAGCATAACATATCCTGAGCATAACAGACACTCAGAAATGTATACCTAAACACATCCATATGAAACTACAGTTTATCAAAGACAAACGGAAGTACTAACAGGAAAAAAAAAGCAAATAACTTTAAAAAAAATAACAATTAGTCAGATGGTAGACTTCTTAGAATTGCAAAGGAAACCAGAGCACCTTATAATCATATCTTCTAAGTATTGTGTGAGAAAAAGTCCTGTGAACCCATCATTGTGTTCCTACAATCATAAACTATATTGTAGGGAACATTACATGAGGGTTTCTATAGACAGTACTAAAATCTGCCAGAATTTACTACTAGTAGATCTTCATTTAATAAATTTTTAAGAAATTTATTTCAGGGCCAGGCATGGTGGTAAATTCCTCTGCCAGCCACTAGTGAGGCTGAGGCAGAGGGATCACAAGTTTGGGACCAACCTCAGCAAGTGAGCCCTTGCCTCAAAATAAAAACTAATGAAAAGACAGGGAAGTAGCTCAGTGGTAACAGCGCTTCTGTGCTGAGAGCCATTGCCAAGTAGGAATGACGCATGGCAATTTCTTTGTCAGCCTACCCAATGTTGCTTAGAGGAAGGACTCTCCATATTGGACCCAGGTCATTTGCAGTGACATTGCATGTAAGGTGACCTTACTCAAGGACCAGGGCAGATCCGGGTTTAGGGCGGATCAGGGTTTACAGTGCTCCTTGGTTTAGGGCGGTTCCAGGTTTAAGGTGTACCCTTCTGGGAATAGGGCGTATCCTGCTGCCTCAGGCACGCCCGCTCCTTGAGTTCTCCTTGAGTTCTGATGGGATTCAGAGAGTATTTGGGATTCAGAGCCTGGTGGAGTGTGTGGATTTTGCCCAGAACGTGGATTGCCCAGAACGTGTGCAGTAAAGTGCCGGTGTGAGTTTGAGAATAAAGAGTTGCTGTTTGAATCTACAAGGTTTGTGGTGGCTTGTGATTTTGTGCCCAGCTAGACTGTGGCACTTCTGGGGTCAATCTTCAATACAAGAATAATTTTAAAAAAGAAATATATTTAAGGAATCAGGAAATACAGAAAGGAATGGAATGCAAAGAAATAACTGTTATGTTTTGAATCTAGAAATAGTTTCTAAAAAATTCATGATCCCTAGTGAGGTTCAGAGGTGGGGCTTTTACATAGCTGTAGCCTTATCAGTAAACCAATTCATTTGATTAATAATTTGAATGAACTATTGGTGGTAACTGTAGGCATTTTGGGCATACCAGAGTAAGTAGGTCACTAGGCATATGGCCTTGAACTGTGTCTGTCCCTAGCCCCTTCCTCTCTCTTTTGCTCTCTGCTTCCAGAAGCCATGAGCTGAGCTGCCTTTCTACACCACATACTTCTGCCGTGATATTCTGCCTCACCTGAGGCCCAGGGGAATGGAGTTGGCCTACCATGGATTTAATTTCTGAAACCATGAGACCAAAATAAATATTTCCTCCTCCTAAGTTTTTCAAGTGAGGTATTTTGGTCACAACAATGAAAAGCTGAATAACAAAATAAGCATTTAAGTTAAATATATGGAAGAATGGTCTATATAGAATAATTTTTAAAGAATGACTTTATGAGGCTACAAAAAAAGGATGACCTCCCATCCAAGTACTAACCAGGCCCGACCCTGCTTAGCTTCTGAGATCAGATGAGATGCAACCAACATGGAAAGCAGTATGGGGATTCCTCAAAAACTTGGAATGGAACCACCATTTGATCCAGTTATCTTACTCCTTGGCATATACCCAAAGGACTTAAATTCTGTATATTATATTAATGCAGCCATGTCAATATTTATAACAGCTCAATTCACAGTAGCTGAGCTATGGAAACAACCTAGATGAATGGATAAAGAAATGTGATATATATGCACAGTAGAATACACAGCCTTAGAGAATGGAATTATGGCTCTTGCTGGTAAGTGGATGGAGCTGGAGGATATCATGCTAAGTGAAATACGCAGATCCCAAAGAACCAAAGGCCAAATGTTTTCTCTGATTGGTAGATGCTAATTCACACTAGGGGAGATGGGCTAGAGAAGAATAGAGGTACTTTGGATTAGACAGTAGTGAAGGGAGGGGAGAGAATATGCCTGTAGGAAGGATAGCAGAATGAATTAGACATTATTACCCTATGGCATATATGACTGCATGACTGGTTTAATTGTACATCATGTAAAACCAGAAGAATGAGAAGTTATACTCCATTTATGTATGATGTGTCAAAATGTACTCTACTGTCATGTATAACTAATTAGAACAAATAAAATTATTTGGGGAGGGCAAGTTTGCAACTACCGAGCCATACCAGCCAAAAAAAAAAAAAAAAGGATGACTTTAAAATACAGGAAAAACATGGGTATATTTTACATCTGGATGTTGGGATGAAAATTTTCTAATAGCACTAGCACTTTTAAGATGTAAAATATTCTTTATGCTTTATTAACATTCCATGGGAAATTATGATAGGTAAACATTAAAATAATAAAGAATAGAGTATATAAATTTCAAACAGTCGATTGAGAATATGTAATTAAATAACAAAATACTTACAATGAATTGAGAATAAGCAAAAAACAGAGATCGGATGTAGAGATAAGTACAAAACTATAAATATAATACTATTTAAATAAGGAAAAATTGAGGCTAAAATCATACTGATTGTAGATTTTGAGGCAGGCAATAGATAAAATTAAAGAGGAATATACAGATAATTGCAATGATATGAGTAATGTTCTATTTGTGATGCTGGATGGTATATTATAGGAAATCATTTTGTTATTTTTTTCTCATATTTTACATGTAAGGAACATTTCTATATGCCAAAATATAAAAGTGTAAAAGTTAAAAAACCATGCAGTAGCAATATCTATCATTTAAATGAGAAGAAAGTATAACTCATGTCTTCTCTTTTTTCTTCACTTATATGTATTTAACATAAAAATTCCTCTCACTGACATTTCAAGTTATTGTATTCAGGTCTTTCTGAAAGTACAGATCCTTTCCTTGTACTTCTTTTCTTATTTTGTCTGGTTCTGCCTGAAATGAACTGCTGGCATTTAAATTGATGGCAACTCTGCTCCACTCTACAAAGGCAGAAGCTATCCGTCTTTATTATGTCAAGTAATTTCTCTGTCTTGTCATCTGTCTTTTCCAAGTGGACACCAGTTAACCAAGACACACATATAACATAAGGTCATTGATAATGTTTGTCATCAATTTGATTTACAATTTCAAATAAATGGAGGATACCTTGAAAATTAAGCTTTGATTTAAATGGATCGCATGTGCCTGTAAGCTTTTAAAAGCAAAGCAAAGATCTGCACATTAAATCCTGGTTACAGGCCATTGCAATGCTGACTGGATGTACTATTTTTTTTTAACTGAACAACTTGACTCAATACTCATCAGCACCCTGAATTCATTTTCAAAAACATGTCATTTTTAGTTTAAAAACCTGAAAATAGAGAAATCTCTCTGCCTGAGGAAAACTTAATATTTAAACAGACTCAGCTGAGTAATATCCACATGCAACTGAAGAGTTTGCTCTTTAATAAGCCCCAGATCTACAAATAGATTTTGGTGAGATACTCTGACTATGAAGAATCCTTTTCATATATGTAAAATTACTCTGTGCTTTTAATGGCAAAGAAAACTGAGTAGTATATAGTGGCTTAATGAAGGTGCAAATCTAGGTAGAAATATGATTAATTAACTCAGTGGAATTAAGGGAAAATATGCCAAATCTTAACTCTGAGAGGGCATCAAAGTTTGAATTAATTTAGTTTGAATAAAGGTAGTATGCAAAAATAGCCTTAACGATGGCTCCTTATATTTAATTCTGTATACTGTTTCTTTTTAATGATAATGAAATGTTTTAAGCACACTAAGAATAGAACATTAAATGGGTTCCAAGTGTCTCCCTTCTGGGATAAGAAATAAAACATTACAAATATAGCTAAAACTTCCTTTATAGTATGTCTCAATTTATTCTCATTTGTCCTTTACTCTCTAGAGGAAACCATTACACCAAATTTTGTATTTCTTATTCCTGTGCATATTTACATCTTTATTAAATATAATCATACCCAGAAATGCAAATGATCTTTTCGATGTTCTTAAATTTTATATCATTCTGTCCTTAATTTTTTATCTTAATGCATTTTTAGATTGATTTATTTTGATGTAATGTTCCCTACTTCATTAATTTTCACTATACTTCTATTCTTGATAGATAGCCAACTATTTTATATTTTTATTTCTGCCAGACTCAGCAATATACATATTTGCATGTGTCTCCAGCTCATTCATTTATTTATTTAATTACAGTCTCTTTGTATAGTTGCTTCAGGATTATTAACCAGTAAACTACTTGCTGAACTATTGCACAGAGCTTGTGTACTATTTCTTTGCTTTTAGTCTCACAGACTCCATTTTCACTATTACTTAGATGGGTACCTTTTCTACATATGGTTGCTTCATATATTTTTATTACAGTTAAATTTTCTTGTCACATTCTATATTCTACATTCCATTTTGGGTATTTCACATCCTAAGTCCTTTTTTTTTTTTTTTTTTAAATTGTGTGCATTAAAGTCTACTCTTTGAGATGTGAAGGTCTTTGGGCTTCGAAAATACATAATGGTATTTATCATTACTGTCTCCTACAATTGTAGACCCTATAATGCTTCTATCATAACAGTATCATTTAGTAGTTTCACTATCTTACCTATTCCACTGAATTTCACCAAGTTAATGAGAAAACCACAAATGCATATGAATACATCCACATTCTCACCACCCTCCCTGCTTTCCCCACCCCATAACCACTATTATCTTTAAGATCTCCATAGATTAATCTTTTCTAGAAGGTTCTATGGTTGGAATCATATAGTATATAGCCTTTTCATACTACACCTTTATTTATTTGATTATTTTGCCTGACAATATACTTTTAATATTCATCCATTTCTCTGTATGTCTGAATAGCTCCTTTCTATTTATTTCTGAATGAGATCTAATTGTATGGATGCATCAGAGTTTGTTTATACATTTTACTATCTGACATATATCTTAACTCCTCCAGTTTTTGACAATTATGAATAAAACTGTTGCAAATACTCACAGGTTTTTGTGTGGAAATAAGCTTTAAAATCCATTGTGTAATACATAAGAGACCAATTGCTGGATACTAAAGTTTCTGTTGAGCTTTGCAAGACAATGCTCTTTTCTAAAGTGGCTATCAGTTTATATTCTTCTGGCAACCAATGAGTATTCCTGTTACTGCACATTCTCATTAGTAACTGATATTGTCAGGTTTAAATGGACTAAATCCCTCTCATATGTGTAAAGTGGCATTACATTGCTATTTTAATTTGCAGTTCCTTAATTACAAATGATGTTGACCATATTTTCATATACTTATTTTATACTTGTATATCTTCTTTGGTGAGGTATCTGTTCAGATCTTGTATTTATTTTTAATTGGGCTGTTTGTTTGTTTTATTATTGAATTTTAAATGTCTTTTGTGTATTTTAGATAGAAATCCTCTACAAGATATGTTGCCTGCAAATATTTTCCCCCTAATCTGTGGTTTGGTTTCTCTTTGTTAAGTAAATCATTTTAATTTAAAAATTTATCTTTAAGTTGTTAATAATAGAAATAAAGTTTTTGCTTTTTATGATCATTTTACATTTCCTTTTAGAGACATGATATTATTGTTGGCAATTTATACTAATAAGGTGCCACTTATCATAATTTTCAAAATTATTTATCTGGAAGACTCCTCTAAATAGTTACTCCATTATTGTAGTGGCAAACATTTCAAAAAATTGATCACAATCATACGTTTAAACGATTTTGATCACTCTTCTAAATACTGAGACTCTGTCCATCATCAAAATAGCAAAGAATCCCATTCTCACAAAGTAATAATGGAAAAGAGAAGAAAGATACTGAGTAAGTAATCATATTATAAAGTAACACAGGTGCTTGGAAGATAAGGGGCCACTGTTTTTGTTTTTGTTTTTGTTGTTTTGTTTTTGTTGTTTGTTTGTTTGTTTTTTCTCTGTACTTAGTATCTGTCAGTGTCTAACAACCAGGAAAATAGAAACAATAGGTGAAGATAGAGCTGAAAAAAAAAATGGCCAACGTGAATCTATCTAGATTTTAACAATACAAAGAAGGACCAAACACAAAAGGAGAGACAACAAGAAAAAATAGTGTTTCTGGAGCCCAAGGTCACCTGAAGGAAACCTGAAGCATGGTGGGTCCATTGGGTGGCAGCTGGGGCTATTGAGGAAATGTAACTGGACCAAGAGATGCTGCTAGGGTGAGCAAGAGAAATAGTCTGTCTTCTCTCCTTTCCATGTTCCAATCTTCGGTGAAACGATTATATTAGCAGATCTGAACCAATGGACAAATGCCTGGTCTAAGTTCTGCAGCAGTGTGCTGAACCGCAGCATGAAGTGAGAGAAGGGAGAATGAATAGGTCAATCTTTAGCCAAAAAGTGTATAAGTCTGTTTTTATAGTGTTATTTTCAATTATAATTAATGGAGAAATAAATATAAAACATATTAAAATATTATGAAAATTGCTTCCTGACTCCAGCATTCTCCCCTACATTTCCAAATTCTACAAACCAAAAGTTTTCTTGTATCTAAAGATAAGAGAAAGAATGGCTGTTGAACAGTTAGTATTTGCCAGATCCTGTATTAGATGCTTTACCCAATGATTCAAAGTAGTGACTTTGAAACTAAAGAAGTTGAGGCTTTTTTTGGTTTAGTTATGGGTCAAGACCTCATAGATATTAAGTGACAAAATGGAGATCAAACCAGATATTTCTGACTTTAGAAAGCAGGTTTCAAGTGATTCACATAGATACTATATGATTTGGGAAGTTTGATTCAACCATTACTTCAAAGTTATACAACAGATAGTCAAACCCTATAATATCCTTAAAAGAAATAAAAAGAACCCAGGCACAATGGGGCATGCATGTAATCCCAGTGACTTGGGAGGTTGAGAAAGGAATATTGTAAGTTTGAGGCCATCCTGGGCAATCTAGCAAGACTCTGTCTCAAAATAAAATAAAATACAGGGTTTTCATATAGCTCAGTGGTAGAGTATCCCTATGTTCTATTCCCCATAATGAAAAAAAAAAGACAGAGAAAAAGAAAAAGAGAAGAACAGTATGTCTAATAGAAATAGAATCAAAAATTCTAAGATCCCAAAGCTCAAGAGATAAAACCAAGAACTAATAAGGGTGATGGCATCAAATGAAAAAGGTTCTGCACTACAAAGGAAACAAGAACATGAAGAGAGAGCCTACCAAATCTGAGGAAATCTTTGCCACTTACTCCTTAGACAGGGAATTAATATCCAGGTTATATAAAGAACTCAAAAACTTACACACACACACACACACACACACACACACACACACACACACATATCCTCAGGTAACCCAATCAATAAATGGACAAAAGATCTAAAGAGACATTGTCCAAAACAAGTACAAATGCCCAACCAAAATATTTTTTTAAATGGTTGACATCCTTAGGATTCAGAGAAATACAAATTCAAAATTACATTGAGGTTTCATCTTCCTCCATTTAGAATGCCAATCATCAAGAATACAAATCATAATAAATGCTGGAGAGGATATGGAGGGGAAAGTACACTCTTACATTCTTAGTGGAACTGTATATCAGTACAACCACTTTACAAAGTAGTATGGAGTTTCCTCAAAAGACTAGAAATAGAGCAACCATATGACTTGGCTATTTCACTCCTTGGTATTTATTCAAAAGATCTAAAATCAGCATTTTATAATGATACAGAATATTAATGTTTATAGCAGCCAAGTGTGGAACCAGCTTAGGTGCACAGTGACAGATGAGTGAATAAAGGAAATGTGAAATATACACACAATGGAGTTTTACATAGTCATAAAGAGGAATGAAATTATAGCATTTGCTGGTAAATGGAATGGAGCTATAGAACATCATGCTAAGTGAAATTAGCTAGAATCTGAATCAGAAAGTCAAGTATCTAATGTTTTCTCTCATATGCAGAAGCTAAAGCAAAAATAAGGGAAAATTGGGTCAATCCCATGAAAATAGATGGGAGATGAGTGGAGTAGAGTAAGGGAATAGAGAGGTAGCTAGTAGGGTCAGGAAAAGGAACTCAGAATGAAATTGACCAAATTATGCTATGTATCCAAATGAGTATCCCAAAGTGAATTCCACCTGTATGTATATCTATAAAACAACAATTTAAAAATAGAGCTGGGAATGGTGGTGTGTGCCTGTAATTCCAGCAACTCCAGAGACTGAGCCAGGAGGGTAGCAAGTTTGAGGCCAGCCACAGCAACTTATCGAGGCCCTAAGCAACTTAGTGAACACTGTCTCAAAAAAACAAAAGAGACAGGGTATGTGTCTCAGTGGTAAAGTGCCACTTGTGTTCAAACCCAAGTATAAGTAAATAAAGAAGCCAGTAGAGAAGAGGAAGAGAAATAGCAGGAGGGAAGAGGGGAGAGAAAGAGGAAGTATGTGGACTCAAATGGATCAAATTATATTGCAGGTAGGTATGTGTATGTCAAACAAACCAACTGTAATGCACTATTAAAATACAGTTAGGGGCTGGGGTTGTAGCTCAGTGGTAGCACGCTCGCCTAGCATGGGTAGGACCCGAGGTTCGATCCTCAGCACCACCTAAAAATAAAGTCATTGTGTTATGTCCTTCTACAAAAAAAGATTCTCTCTCTCTTAAAAAAATACAGTTAGTATAAAAACATTTTAAAATTCTAATACTTTGAGAAGTATTCAAGTTACTGGAGCCAGAGCCAGTTTTGTTATCAGAGATCCTCACATATTTTAAGGACAGAAAATGTACTGGAACTTCTGATGCTATGGTAGTAATACTTCAGTTCTTTGTTTTTTCTAGTCAACATGTTTCCACTTTCATTGTATAGTTCTTTCTGAGTTATCTGTTTAACTTATCTCTGTTCATTAGCTTCTCTTCATGCCTCATAATATCTAGACTTTAGAAATAACTTGGGCCATGGCATATCTCAATACATAATTTTTCTTACCATCATGCATCTAAAACCTGTTTTGTTGTGTATTCTCAAGCCTATGTTCCTGAGCTAAGCATATCATTTCTTCCTACTGCTCAGTTCCAGGCCTTGGGTCACTGGCCATAGAGCACTGGCTGCATTTAGATCATCCTCTTTCTAGTCCAACAATCTGTGGAAGGTGTGGGGATGGTTGGAAAGATCCTGTAATTTAAAAAATATATATTCCTGCCTGTAATACCAGTGGCTTGGGAGACTGAGGCAGGAGGATTGCAAGTTCAAAGCCAGCTTCAGACCCTGTCTCTAAAGAAAATACAAAAAAAAAAAAATGCTGGGGAGGTGGGCTCAGTGGTCTAGTGCCTCTGAGTTCAATCACTGGTATCTGCCATCCACCTAAAAAAATTTTTTTTTCAGCTGCCTTTATCAATAATTATAGAACATGTCAATTAGAAGCAGGGCAGTCTTTGGGAAAACTTTTCCTAAAATATCAGTATTTGAAAAAGGCAAACTTTATGAAGAATCCACTTTCTTGCCATTTCCACATCTAGATCTGCATTCCTTGACATATGGTCCCTTTCTCCAGCTTAACAGCAGCAGCATGACATCTTTAAATCTCTCTGGCTGCTTTTGTCTTTCCTTTCTATAGTCAGATTTCCCTCTTTGTCCCTCATAAAAGGACACTTGTGATTACATATAGAGCCCATCTGGATAATACAGAATAATCTATCTCAAAATCTTCATTTTAATCACATATACAGAGTATCTTTTGCCATCTCAAGTAACATTCACAGGTCCAGGGATTAGGTCCTGGATATGTAGGCCATTGTAAACCTATCACAACATCTACAACTGTGTGTGAGACTATGGCTCAAGGACTATGAATAAAATACAATGTTAGTAACACAAAATTCTGTGCATGCTAAAGAAAAAGAATTAGTGAAAAAATATGTCTTAGTTCTTGGAAAGTATCCAAGATCTATTCTTTATTTTCAAATTGGAATAAATTCCTATAAAAGCTTCATACTAAAAAATAATTCTGTGATGTATAATTAAGGTCTCATACACTTTTTTTTTAAAAATCTCAGAAACTCTTGGATATGAGGAATCAGGTCTTTCCTGTGTTTTACTCAAATGAGCAAGTTAAGGTTTTTAGTGAACCTGACTTCTCCATGTGGTAAACCAATATTAGAACAGGTACAATAGGACCCTCTTGCTTAGTTAGGGCCAGAGTAGATGATTGCAATTGCTGAAAATGAGCAACTGTGACTACTGGGTTGAAGATATTGTTCAGAGCTGCTTCTGTGTTCAGATAAGGGTCCATATCTTTATAAATATTATATACATCACCTTTTATATCAGATATTCTGGCTTATGGGCACACAAGTTATGTTTCAAAGCATAATACAATATTATTTGCTTGTTGCTAACCTAAGAATATTTCACAGTTTAAAGCTCAAAACTTTATGATTTGGGTTTGTGATCATTTTTTACTTTATTTAGACTCATTAGATTCTAAAAAGATGTAACAACATTCAGATAGCATCTTGGACGCTAGTAAACGCTAAGAGGATCCAAACACAAAAAATTGATGCTGGGTATGGCAAACCATCTGGTTATTCAGTTTAACTTGAGAAAAGCTTAGAAGATGCCAGGTTTAGGTTTGCCTTTGAGGTAAGCAGTTTGGCCACTGTATTGCTTTGGGTACACAATGAAGTTCTCTGCATACTAGTGCTTCACCTTCAGAATCCCAAAGGCTTTTGCCCACAAAAATAGTTTCTATGGTCTGGAAGCTATTTTCTTTGGGATGACTCCTCTATTTTACTTTTCATTCTTATTTCATCAAACTAACCTCCCCTGCAAAGCAGTCCAACAGTTTGCCCACTGGTTAAGACAAATCACTACAAATGGTCACATACTAGAAAACTGAAGGTTACTGTAAAGGGTTGGTAGAAAGCTTATGTGTGGCATAATGTTAATTCATTTTATACATCACAGGCTTTGCTTCAGAGCAGTAATAGCTTTTATTACTCTTATTACCATGCATAGTTAGAAGTGAGACAATAAAAGCTGATGATGCCTTTTGTACTTTATAAATATGTTCTAAAGGCTATGAATCTAAAGCATATATAACAATGTCAATAATGTATTGTCCATCATGAATATAGTTATACATCTGACTTTGAAAATTGTTTTAGTAAGATAGACAGTGACTTTGCTTTAACTTACCTCTGGTCTCATGAATAATTTCTTTTGTGACCAATAGACCATAGTTGTGGTATGATGATTTAAGATTTTGCTACAGCCTGTGGCCATTGCAAGAGCAAAATTAGAGGTCACAAATGGGAACTGATGACAAGATGTGATTTTAATAACACAAAATTACAACAAATGAAATAAATTAGTTACAGATGCAGGGGTAAAATTATGATACAATGATTCCCATTCTACCTAGAGGACATTCCAAACTAAAAGCAAATGTAACATTCATTGTTTTCCTTTTATTTATTTATTTTTGATAAATATTGTTAATAATACTTTTTATAATTTTTAAAATTCCTTCATGTGTTAGAACAAGAATTAATCATGAAATTTTAAATATAAAAATATCCTAGTCATAAATTAAAGTTTAAGGTGAAAATACTTTTATGAAAATTATATTTAATTCAACAGTTTTGACTACCTAAACTGGATTATTGAAGAATAATACATAGGAGATGTTTTAAATCAATAGTAAATTAAGAAACCTAAAGTATTCTATTACGAAAGCCTTTCCGGGCAGGGGGGAAAGTGATGTGTGACTTCAATTTCCACTTCTTCTCAGTGGAATAAAATAGATTACTCAGCAGTTTAAAATTGGAAAGATCATTCCTTCTTAAAAGTAATAGAACTTAAAAGTAATAGAACATATTTGCAAGTCAGAAGACCTAAGGCAGTTGAGAAAGTAGAAGTTTAAATCTGACGAAACTGAAGATTAAGTGGAGACTTTAGAATTAAAGACACTGTTCCTTTTCCACTGGAGTTCTTCTTCTTACTTTATAGTATTCAAACTTAATTTATATAAATACCAGGTTTAGCTTGATTTTTTTTCTTCCCTTCAACATATGTAATATATGGCTATCACTGATTAAAGAGTGTTATTGTTTTCATTGTACTATGATGCCAGTGAAGCTTTACCTCACTCAGAAAAACCTCAATATGATTCTTTGGTAATGCATAGCAAGCTATAATATCCAAACTAAAAATTTAAATTGACTTTTGAGAACTTTCTTAAATAACCTCATGATGTTTTCCCTAGATATTTCTGGTAATTGGGGAAGGAAGCATCACAATGCAATTCTTAGAATAATGCTCTTCAACGTCTTACACTTTTGTGGATCTCAGCAATTTTTTTTTTATAAACTGTACTATCATGAATTTGTAATATAACAGTCATTTGGCAAGCCATACACAGAAGATTTGAACTATATTTTTATTTAATGTATTGAACTATGTTTTGGTTAGTTGGTATTAGACTAGGGCAATAGTATGAATAGTTAGTGGTTAAATAGTCATGCAAATATCACTTCATTTACAATTACTTTGCATCCATATTCTTTATTCTAGAAGACAGATAATTGACGAAATTAAATAGAAGGACTCTGTTAATGACATCTTAACTGGGCTTTGTATTGAGCAGTTCAAAAGATATCAAATTATAAAATTGTATTTTATTCTGGAGTGAAAGTCCTTGTGTTAGTCAGTTTTCCACTGCTATGACAAAATATCAAACTCTGGGTAATGTAACAAAAGCATGAGTTTTGTTTAGCTCCTAGATTTGGAGGTCGAAAGGCCAAAATTGGACAGGTCGCTCAGGTGAGCCTCTGATGAAGGCCTAAAGACAGATGGCATCTCAGCCGGAACATGTGTGAGAGCAAAATACCACAAGGTGAGACAAGAAAACAGTGAGACTGGGGAGGCAGCAGTGTTGTTCTTTTATAATAAACTGTCACAGGAACTAATTGGAATTCCACAGAAGTACATTAACTGCTTCCAAGGGCAGTGGCCCCAGGAACCTCTCAAGAGGCTCTAAGAGTAAACTGTCCACCACCGCCCATATAACCACACTGGGGACCAAGTTTCCAACACATAGTACTTTCCACGTGCAAACTCTAGAGACCCTCATTTTTTTTAAAGATAATCTTGTGTGTTAACTTTATTTTCAACAATGACTTCCAATAAATACAGAGTACAATATTTCTATATATCTACAGGTTATGTTTTAGGAGATAAAGAAACCACAAACATTAAGTGAGGGGGCAGAGAGGGTTTCCCACAGAGAATTCTTAGAGTACTAGCTGTATTTAACTTTTCTGGAGTAGAATTATTGAGATTCTCTATCCACAAATGCTCATTCAGACCACTAATAGCCAGCCTAAATTTAGACTGTCCTTTCAAAAGCCATAAACCACATATAAACTATATTTTAAAGTTTTACAAATAATATATAATTTCATTCTACCTCATCCGACTTGTATGCATGTGCGGTTTTGAACCAAATGAGTTTTATTTGTTTATTTACTTTTATATGACAGCAGAATGCATTATAATACTTATTACATATATGGAGCTCAATTTTTCATATCTCTGGTGGTATACATAGTATACTCACACCAATTCATGTCCTCATACATGTACTTTGGATAATAATGATCATCACATTCTACCATCATTAATTACCCCATGCCCCCTCCCTTCCCCTCCCATCCCTCTGTCCTATCTAGAGTTCATCTATTCTTCCCATGCTCCCTCTCCTTATCCCACTATGAATCAGCTTCCTTATATCAAAGAAAAAATTCAGCATTTGTTTTTTTGGGGATTGGCTTATGTCACCTAGCATTATCTTCTCTAACTCCATCCATTTACCTGCAAATGCCATGAGTTTATTCTATTGCTGAGTAATATTCCATTGTGTACATATGCCACATTTTAAAAAATCCATTCTTCTATTGAAGGGCATCTAGGTTGGATCCACAGTTTAGCTATTGTGAATTGTGCTGCTATAAACATTGATGTGGCTGTGTCCCCGTAGTATGCTCTTTTTAAGCCCTTTGGGTATAGACCGAGAAGAGGGATAGCTGGGCCAAATGAGTTTTTAACAATTGGAATAATAAAAATTCAATACAAAGATGTGTAGGAGTGGCATACTTCTAGACACCTATGGGTATTTGAAATAATTTGCTTTAGCTGTTTTACATTGGTGATATCAGTAATAGCAATACTTTTTTGAATACATGCCAGGTAGTATAGTAGGATATTATGTATTTTTCAAGAACTACATCCTTGAATCATTATAGCACTAGAAAGTGGATACTTTAATCTCTATTGTACAAATTGAAAACACAGATTAAGTGACTGTTTTTTGCTACTCAGCCAGAAAGTGGATCTTTCGATCTTGAATCATTAATCTTTACTGGAAGATACTGAGTAACAGTACTGCTGTTTGGTTTTAGATTATACAGCCATGCTTTAAAGGTATTTTTATATGTCTTAAGCAATTTTTAAAGTGTTAAATACAATATATGTCATTTTTCTAGTTAAATGGACTCCTAATTCAGAAGCAACAAAAGTAAATTACATAGACAGTGTACAATGATACAGTATGCTGTTTTTTTCTATCTGCTACTTTCTTTGTCCAATTTTTTTGTATTGATAGCCCACATTTCATTAGCTACTCTAGGGTAAAGTACATAGTGTTACACACATGATTTTGAAATATCTTAATGCACATATTGAAAATGTAGGTTGAATTTAATTTTTTATTGTCCCAAATGTCTCTCTGATTTAGGATATCATAAATTGTCTAGTGTATGTTCTCATGTACTTGTGTTCTGTCTTCATATTTTATGACATTATTTTCTACCCTTGCTTTGGACACTCCCTTAATTTCTCCAAGTTTCCTTAGTGAGTGACCTGACCTCGTATTCCCAAACTCTTGGTTTCCAGTGGATTGGCCAGCAACCTGGGCCTTGAGTTAATGCACTCATTGTTATACTACAACTCCCTCAGTAACTTGTTCTACGTTTTGGAATGGATCAAAGACAATCTGAATAATTAAACACCATCTCTTTGTTCTTGAAGGCATGTTTGTTTTCCTTGAGCATTACTCTTTGGCAGGGGAACTTTTCACTGGTAAGGTGCACTCATGATCCAAGTTGTGCTTGAAATATAGAAGTGTCATTGTCTTTTTTTTTTTTTTGGTCCACCCATATAATAATTTTTTTAAAATATTCTATTATGTCTGACAGTGTCCCAGCCCCACAGATAACAAATTTGTGGTATAATAAACACACTCTTGCTCTTATGGAGGCTACATCTTTGATGTTCAATAATGTTGGTGATTTCAAAAGTTCAGTCAATGGTCAGCAGATTTCATCACTCTGGGTCTGAAGTGAGGGAGAACATCATGTCAAAGGGCTTGGTAGAGGAAAGCTCCTCAGTTTATGACAACCAGGAAGCAAAGAGAGACTGGTCGGCTACTTTTAAAAAATTATTTCTGTGGTACCAAATACTACAGAGATCGTGATGTTAAGATATGAAGACAGGCTGACTTCCTTAAGAATTTATCCTGAAGAAAAATTGAAACTGAGGTGACAATGATAAAATATGGAATCTGTGATTCATTGCTCTTCCTCTAAACTTTAGAATTACTTTTTTCACTCATTTTCTCAGCATTCAGAAATCTCCAAGGACTCAAAACCTAGCCCAAGGCAGAGAATTTAGAGGCTCTCCTATAGCCTGGGCTTTGCTTCTCAGATACTTCATTAAAAAAATAAAATAAAATAAAAATAAGACATTTATTTGCTAACCTACAGTGGTCTTCATCTTATTCTCCTATGTACACTGCTGATTACCTCTCTCATTCTCTTTCACTGCCTCACTCAGAGTTCAGAAATGAAACTCTGATTCCCTCCTGATAGGTGGGCTCTGAGTAAGGTAGCAGCCCTCTGCAGCTGAGAAGTGTTGCAGCTCTCAGTGGTGGGCCATGCCCTCCAGGGTTATAGCAAACCCCAGCAGCTCACCATCAATTTCTCCTTCTTTCTTTTTTTTTTTTTACCTTGTGAATTTGAAGAATAAAATCCTCAGACCTGACTTAGTGAGTTTGAGAGTAGGATTTATTGAACAATAGAAACAGGAACAGAACCCCTGCAGTACAACAGAACCCCTAGACCAGCACACTCACACCCCATTAGTAGGTGTGAGTGTGCTGGTCTAGGGGTTTCTATAGCACGTAGGTCCTGTCTGGTGGGCTCTGGGCAGCCATAGGCCCTGCAGCTCTCTGTCCCCACTGCCACTCCTGCTCCACCACTCCATTCCTGTGCTGATGCTTCTAGGTAGGGACCAGTAGACTGGCAGCTGGAAAGCTGTGTCACCAGAAATAGAGGACATCCTTCCTGACTCATTGCAACCACCCTGCCCAGGATTTCTTTCTGATTGTGGTACTATGATCAATTTGTCCCATTTTACTTAAGAGCCAGGATGGGGTTTCTCTGGAGTACCAGGAAGACTACAAGGTAGGACTTCTGGGGTCTGAGTAATGTTCAAGTGCGCACTGGACACAAGTTGGACAAGATTCTTAAAGGGGTCTTAAACCCCTCATGGTTCAGACAACTAAGCATTAAACCATTCATCAAGTGAAGGAAGTAACACATAAAAGGCATATTATAAACATCCTCGTCTAGTGTCCTTCACTTCTCATTCTGGCAGGGTTGCTAGCTACTCTGACACTGGAACTCCAGTTAGCAGGGAACTTTCATATATTCATTACTTTATTCCCTCTGTCTTTCTTTTTTCTCTCTTTTCTTTCCCTCCCGGCATTTTTCAAGGTATAATGGGATAAGTGCATTGCTCTAGCACGATAGCTGAAAAGTATAGTTGTATTTCTCTTTTCACATGCACTTCTTCCTCCATATCTTTTTTTCTTGTTCAACTGTACTATTCTTTGTCATGTTTTCCTTTATTCCTTTTCTCCTTCCCTTTGCCTGTATTTATTTTCAAAATTTGCTGCTAGACCTTAGAATGCAAATGATGAGAACTGTATTTAATGATCTTGAAAGACACAAAGGATAGATGAAATATACCTATCTTGAGTATTTGCTTTATGCTAAGTTTGAATCGGAAAAAAAAAATGTGTTTTAGTAACTTTCAAGAATATTTTGTGGTAATTTGAACTTGAGATAGACCTTTCTGATTATCTTCTCCCTATATATTTTCATATGGTCCCTCCTCTGTGAATATCTGTATTTGTGTCCAAAATTTGCTTTTTTATAAGGATACCAGTCATATTGGGTGAGAACCCAATCTAATGACATTATTTTAATATCATTACGTGTATAAACATGTCATTTCCAGATACACTCACATTCTAAGTGCTGGGAGTTTTGACTTCATCATGTATTTTTTGAGGCTACAACATCTCATGAGGTGTTTGACATATTAAAACAAAATATAAAAATATTTATATTCATTTTACCACAAAATTGAAATAAACCAAAATAAAAGTGCAAATTTGAGAATGTGTTGTTTAGAGTCCAGTAGATGACATTTCTGCATTCTGATAAAAGTGTACATCACATGCTGATAATATGATAAGGGGATATTAACTTTTCCTGGCCAAAAAACACACCAGGGCACCATTTTATATGAGTTAAAATGGTTAAAATTATAAGCCAAGAAGGCAGCTAAGAGAGGAAGGACTTTCCATATTTCAAAGCACTAAACAGCTTGTGAGCATCAGGTCTCCAGCCCACCATTGTTCCAGTGTTTCACCTCATGATGTCGATAAGTGGTTTTCAGTCAGAATTTCCTGGTTTTGTCAATATCATATCCTTCCAATGATACATAAACTGTCTTAGGATTCAATCTGAATGATTGTAAAACTGGCTTAAATTGATCTCACTGGTGTTAGTATATCCTATTTGCTGGAGTATGTTAGACCTGTACAATAGAATTTTGATTCAGTAAACACAGCAAAGTAGAACTTACATGGATACACCAGCTAAAAAATTGATTAGAATTTATGGATATGTAATTTTTTTAAAAAAAATATTTGTTTTAGTCAGCTTTTTCGCTGCTGTGATTAAAGGATCTGACCAGAACAATTGTAAGAAAGAAAAGTTTATTTGAAGGCTCATGGTTTCAGAGGTTTTAGTCCATAGAAGGCTGGCTCCATTCCTTAGGGCTCGAGGTGAGGCTGAACATCATGGTTAGATAGTGTGGTGGAAGGAATCAGCTCATAACATGGTGACCAGGAGGCAGAGACTCCAGGTACAAATTGCCAGATACAAAGCCACATCCCAATTCCCACCTCATCAGTTAATCCCTTGAGGGATTAACTCACCGATTAGGCTCCAGCTATAACTCAATTATTTCTCCTCTAAATCTTACATGTGAGCTTTCAGGGAATATCTCACATCCAAACTGTAACAACATTCTATATAAAATAATATCTTAAATTTCAACATCAGGGACACTGATTACAGTCATGCATGACTTAAAAAGAGAGATGTGTTCTAGCTCTGAGAAATGTGTTATTAGGCAATTTTGTTATTATATAAACATCTTAGAGTATACTAACTCAAACCTAGATGGTACAGGTTAGTCACTGGATGTGGCCCCTTGATGTAGTCAACACAGTAACTATTAAAACTAGTAATATAGTTTTAATATTTACTGTATTGGGTACTGTGCATAATCATACATGCTCTACTTTTAAATAAGTGACAGCATGACAGTTTCTTTTATACCACCACAAATAAACATGCTGCATTGCACTGTGATGTTAGTATGTCTTCAGATTCACCAGGCCAAGGGAAGTCTTTTGCTCCATTATGATATCAGGGACCGTCCCACCCTACCCATGACTCATCATTTACTGAAACATTGTCATGCAGTGGGTGAATATGTGTTTATTAAGACCTTGAGATGACTAAAAAGTGTAAAAGTATCTGTTAGGATAATTGAATGCCACAGGTTTAAAAGGATATAAATATATCAATAAAAACTTCTTAGAAAAGTATTTTTAATGCTTTTTAAATGACCAAATCCCAGTTTCCAGTATCTGTCTATATTATTAAGAAATGGAGAATGTATATCCTAATATATGATGTGTAAATATTTTAAAGTTATTAAATAATATAATTTTATAAGAATATATTTTTTCACCAAACTCAAAAGGCTATATAACATTGTCAGTGTAACATAATAATAATTCCTTCTCTTTTTGCAAATCTTTATTTTATCCCATCTGACTCACAATATTCTGAGTCTTAACAGTTAAAATCACTAAACCAAAAGTAGTAGTTACTTTTTCCAGCTTTATTATCATTTTTTTAAGTGTAGAATTTGTCCTTCTATGACTGATTCATTTCACTAAGCATGGGTTTTTTTTCAGGTACAACCATGTTGTCACAGTGGCAGGATTGCATAAAAAATATTTATGTACTAAAATAGCAATCAATGAAATGGAAAATTAATACATTAAATTACTTATGAATTATATTTTTAAATCACCTGTTACAGAAATATAATTTGTTCATATTCATCTAATAGAGAATATTTTCCTACTAAAATATTACTTGAAAAGATTCAATTAAAAAGGAGTTCTATGTTGAATGTTACTTCAGTGTGTTTTAATGAAGTCCTATGAATTATGGAAATAGTCTTCTAATAATACCAGCAATATGCTTGAATAAGACACTGTAATTTGTTACTTGCAAAATATCTTAGCTTGTTTCCAGATGTTCCATAGTTGATATTAGATAAATGCAAAGCAGAAACTCTCTGAAAGAACTAGCTTTGAGCAGTTACTGAACATAGTGTTTTTTGGGTTTTGGTTTTGTTTTGTATTTTTTGTTTTCTTTTCTTTTTTGTGATTTTGTCTTCAGGCCACTGTCATTTCATACCTGGAATAAAGAAAAATATATTTATATTGTAAAATATCAGATTTGGTCCTATTTATTTTAACCTGATTTTGGATTTTTCATTTTGGCTGAGCTTCCTGGCTTCCAAACCTACACCTAACCTTTACTTCCTGCTGATCATTCACCCAGTGAATCTGGGCCCTCTTCCCCCCTTCATCTGAGTCTACTCAGAGACTGGAATCTTAGTTCTGGCTTGGGAAAGGGGAAACATCTACAGAATATCTCATGATAAAACACTCAGCTTAACCAAAGATAATTTATTTTCTGAGCAATTTTAGACTTTTGTAAGAATGAAAGATGTTTTAATTTCAAAACATGTTGTCCGTTTTGGTAAACATTTTAAATCTTCTACAGCACATTATCTATGAATGGTTAAGATGTTTTGCTCATCAATTTCTTTGTAGCTTACCAATTTACAAAAATTATTTCCAAATTTTCCACACAAATACTTTTTGTTTTCCTTTCCCAGCATCATCAGAAAGCCAGCAGTAGAAATTTTAGAGGTTGTCAACACTGGATTTACTTTAGAGTCATTTGGGAAACTTTAAAAAAGTTCTAGAGACCTGGTGTTATACCCAGAAATATGATGTAATTAGTGTGCATGAACTTACACATCAATGATTTTTAAAGGTCCAAGGTGATTTTAATATGCAGACTTGAGAAACACTGAAGTAGCTCACAATCAGGATCCACAGAAAAATTCAATCAAGCACTTCTTACATTCTTTAGTCACATGAGTTCTATCCTTGAAGCAAGTTAAATATCTGAACATCTACAATTGGAGCCCACTATAAATGTGTTCTTATAGAATTATTGATTGTATTTCTATTTAAAGTGCTTATGAATAAAAACAACTAAAATATGATATTTTTTCATTGATTAATTTGAAGTAATATTGATGAGGAGTGTTTTGATTCATTTGTTGCAATCTGTATATTTTTTAAAAAAATTTAATTCTTAATTATGCTGTCTCATCCTTGACTGATGATAAGTTCTTCAATAAGGTTTTATAACTTTAAACATGGAGACCCTACACAGTATATAATCAGGCTTCTTTCAACACTGAGTAGGTATTCATGACTATTCTGCATATGTAAATTGGGCTGTAAAAGATTTAGTGCAATTTCTAATCATTTACACTAATGTGTCAAGAAGGTCTTTTTCCAAATGTTGATCTGATATGAAGAATTCCACCAAATAATTCATATTTTTAGTTGGCCTTATTTTATTTATTGCAAGATAACATTGTAAAATACTAACTTTGCGACTTCTTCTATTCACTGTTTTCCAATATTTCTATTCATTTCTTTTTACGGTTCTTTTTAATTGTCTAAGATTTGTAGTATAATTTGCAGTAGTTGTGGTGAAAATGCAAAGGTCATTGTTGGTAACTATTCACTTATTCACTCTATCAGTAACTTAAAGTTTAAAATCAGCTATCCAAAACTCTACAAACTTTAGGCAATCTGTTTGCTTCAGAAACAACTAATCTGAAATCCAGCTTCAAAATTAAATTTGATGATTCAAGGGAAATCCTGTCAAACCAGCTATTGTGTTTGGAATAGCAATTCAAGTGTAAACTAATTCTCATATGACCTTACCTTTAGACAAATTGAAGGATGTAATTTGAGCTTATAAACAAATTTGGGGATAAGATACAGAGGCAATGATTTGCTAGAGAATTCTTGGAATAAATTTTCTTCTCTCTTAAATCAACCAAAGGAAGAAATAACATTTCTTGTCTTGGACATCCTGATATGGGAGTAAAATGCTTAAAATGCTACAGCCATTTACACACACACACACACACACACACACACACACACACACACAAAATGAGGCAGAGGGTGAATTTGAATGAATTACATTGATTGAATTAAATAAAAGAACAAAGTTAACAAGCCAATTTTCAAGTTTGATTTATATCTACTCTTCTAATTGTATAAGACCTAAAATTTCCACTTCACAGAAGAGAGTTTAATTTTTATTGGAGGTGGAAAATATAAACCCTATGTGCTTTTATCTGTCTAAGGTCTGGATCTAATAGGGATGCTATTCATCTTTTACTGTTTCATGTAGATTTCTGTTAGCTATCAGTGACAATGTTAAGTACTTTTATGCCCCTATTCCTGACTTTCATAAGAGTTTCTATTAAGTATTCATTTTGAATGTATCAAAATGTTTTCTCATAATAAGCATGACTAGGTGGATATTCTTTATGCTGTTAATGGAGTGAATAATCTTAAGAGATTACTCATGTTGAAAATATTAAGAATTTTAAAGTAAAATTTGCTAGGTCATTATAATATACTTTAATACATTTATTCATGGTGTATTATTCTTTTAACACCTAAGTGCATTATTTAAGAAGACATTTCAAAAGATCAAAGACCAGAGTAAAATTCTAAAATATTTTAATGAGAAAGATTACCTGAATCCCAAGGAAACACAAATCACATTGACATCAAATGATAGCTCTGGTAGAAATAACATGATAAAATAATATTCTAAAGATACTGAAAATAAAATGTGAATCAAAAAATATTATGTGTACCTAAAACTATTTTCATATAAGGAGTTGAGTACATATATACTTGAGTATAAAAAAGCCTGAAAGTGCAATAATCAAATATTCTCCTTGGAAACATACTTATCAGCTTTAGTTCAGGGAATGGAATAATGTCTGCATTATACAGTAAGACACAAGAGAAACAAGAGCAAGAAAATAATGTACCAAGTGCATTGTCTGAAAAGCTAATTACAACATAGTTTTCAACTCCTTAAAATGCAGAGCACTGCTTCATAGTTGAGTGCAGAGTAGTATATCAAGAACAAATACAAAATCTGAACCAATAGTCATGTTTATACAAATTTGTTTCAGAAATTTATGGAGGAGAATAAATATGAGCACAAGTCTTAATAAGTTAGATGTAATCACTCAAATTAAAATTCAAAATAACACAACTTAGCTCTCAAATTAGCAGAACAGCCACAGCAAAATGACCTAAGTAATGAAAGGCAGGTAGAGAAGGGGGAAAACACAAAAGAAAAGTGCAGTAATAAAAAAATAAAGAGTTTCTTTCCATTGCACCTTAACAGAGATAAATTAGCTCAAACTCTATAGTTTGAACAGATTCTAAAGAACTGAAAATGCACCTACTAGTCCCCTGTGAAGAAGACCATGAATAATCTTTTTTTTAAGAATAGTATGGCTTATTATCTGGCTTTGATTGAATGGTATATCAACATCACACATTTTAGTGCACATGCACCTACTTACCAATATATAATAATTAACAGGAAAAGCAAAATTTGATTTTCAGATGGGCCTATTTTTAAAAATAACTGTTATTTTTTCTATACTTTCATAGTCATTTCACATTGAACAACAAAAAATGGGGGGTAAATGAAATACTTCAGAATATTTAAGTACTTTTTCAATTACTCTATGTCATGAGGATGAAAGAGTCTTTTCCATTGCACAATCTTCATCTTCTTGTTTTATGTTCTGCTATGAGTGTCCAATTCTTTGATATAAATGTATGTTTTAAAGTAACAAATGTTAACCTACCTTTGTTATAAATTACATTATAATGTGTTCAATATCTTATACATATATAAGGTAGGTAATATATATTTGCTATATAATTCTTATACATATCATTGTTGGTATAAAACTACATACAAAAACAAGTTTTGGTACCCTTATTTGAGAATCTAGACAAACTGGCCTGGGAATATTTTTCCAAATTAGGTAACAGGGAAGCAGATAATTCAATACTTTGAAAACATGAGCACTGTTATCATTAACAAATATGCTGAACTTGGTGCTAAGTCTCCCTTGCTGGAATTGAAGTTCCAAGAAGGCAGATTTTATTTGTCATTTTCACTTTCAATATGCCTTGCCTACCAATGTTGTAGCTTATAGTAGTTACCCAGGAAGATTAATTTTATTTGTCAAGCTGGCTGGTCAAGGTGATGACCAGGGACCTGGTAAAATGCAATTTATTTGTGTCTGTGAAAGTGTTTCTTGATGAAAATAGCTTTAAAATCAGGAGAGAATAAAAAAGGCCAGTCCTCTTCAATGTGGATGGGCATCATCTAAACTGTGCAGGGTAGGATGAAGCAAAAAGGTAGAGGACTTGGTCCTAGAATTGAGCTAGAGTATGAAATTATGTAGTTCTCCAGGGTATAGACACCATAAAAATGGAACTACTCAGACTTCATAAGCATGTGAGCCAATTCTCATAATAAATCTCCCACTCCTTCCTTCCTTCCTTCCTTCCTCTCTCTCTCTCTCCCTCTCTCTCTCTCTTCCTCTCTTTCTCTCTCTCTTTACCCTCCTTTCTCTGCCTGCCTGTATCTAACCATATCTTTATATGTCTATATTATTTATCTATAACTATCTATATTTATACATTTAGTATACATAGAACCTGTTAATTCTAGTTCTCTAGCCCACCCTGACTAATATAGTACCTAATATATAAATGTTGAATAAGTGAATAAATATATGAAACTAAATCTGACTCTATCATCAGGCAAACTATAGTATTATAACTGGTCAGAATATTTAGATTTCCTAACAGAAAATGAATTGGAGCACTGAGATGACCCAGACCTCTGTAGATTTCAGGTGGCATCTGAGAACAAACAAGAGTTGCATGAGTATAACCCATCAAAGTGACCCCCCCTCCAGTTCAGTATGACATGACTGGGAAAAATCCCAGATGCTTGCTTTCTGGGCAGGAAAGGAGTAGACTAAGTGTATATTGAAGGTTCAAAAATTTAAAAGAAATTTGCATAAGAATTTTTGAAGAATTCTGTACACCAGAATAACAAAGCTTCCAGATATCATCTTGCACCAAAAAAAAAACCTACTTCTCTTAACACCAGAGTGATATTATCCATCCTTTTTCTTCCTTTGTGCTTCCTTAATCCATGTGCATTTGGCATGAATATGACATCTCTCACCCCTGAATGCTGAGTGTTTTGTTCAACTCCATAAAAAAAAGCAAGAAATAAAATGTTGCTGTCTGCTGATCATCTCCCAGGGGGGCACGTGTGACACTAGAGAATGAGAGAAAGGAGGACATGGTAGCTATAAAAAGCTAGGCTTCTTTTGTTTGGAGAAAAACTTAACATATTTCATTAAAAGATTTCCAGTAGAAAGATCATAGTGCGAGCTCCAGCTTCAATTTTAGGAGGAATGAGGCTATAAGATCCATGGGTAGATAAGCATTGAAAAATTCATTTAATTGACCTTTCCCAAATTAAATTATTTGTGTATATATGGAACACAAATGGCAAGTAGAAGTCAACTTCTAATATAGCTTTCAAATGACAAGAACCTAATTCTCACCTATTATAAATGCTAGTTCCCAGTCTCTTCTCTCATCTCCAGGTCTAGTTATATGTATCCTACATGATTCCAGAGATCCCTCGCCTGTATTTATGTACCACCTCCCTGGGCCTCTATGTAACAGAATTTACTGGAGTTTAAGGATAATATTAAGAAATCAACTACCAAAGAGAAAAATGTAAATATTAGATATTTATAATTTTATCATCCATTGGTCATACCCATTCATAAGTAGAATGTTCCTTACTAGTTTTCTTATGTTGCAGTCATAACACTGCAGATCACTTATCTACACCAAATGAGAGTCTCATATTTTTCATACCTTCAACAAAATTACTTAGACATATATTTCAAAGTCCTAAAATCACAAAACATTATATTGGAAACATACCTTGCCCACATTTGAAGATCTTCTTGCTCTACTGTAATAGGTTCTATATGTTCTTACTCAGTCCCTCATTCCTTCCTTCTCCCTGATTTTGTTAGATGCAGCAATATGCCCATCAAAGTACAGTAAACTATCATTATCCATAGATTCTGTATTTATAAATGTGCTTACTTGCTCAAATTATTTATATCTGAAATTAATCTCTGGACAGTTTCCATTTGTGTACATCTGCAGAATCATAGAAAAATTCAGTTGCTGGACATATGTTCCCAACCGAGTGCAAACTGGGAAGCATTCTGCCTTCTTGTTTCATCTCTCATAATCCAGAAAAATGACCTTTTGGCAGGCTAGTTGGTGTCATATTATTCATATTTTGTGCTTTATATTGATGATTTTCCCCATTTGAAATGGCCCACAAGTAGAGTGCTAAAGGGCTGACTAGTTCCCAAGCCTCAGGAGATGATGATGTGCCTTATGGGGATAGAATGTATCCCATAAACTTATTTGGGTGTTGCTAAGAGCCACAGCCAAGTAATATGATGCATGGCATTTTTGGTTGAAAGATGATGCCAGCAAACCATTGAGATGATATGATTATGTTAAGATTTGCATTCATATGGATATTGGACTCCTGCTGTTCACCTTGGCCTGCTAGACTCCTGGAGAGTTCCCATTGGTTGGGGAAGTGCAGTAGGAGGGAATTCCGGAGGAGGAACTTCCTCTTAGGATCTGGGAGAATGCCGCATGAGTTGATCAGCAATCTTCCCGGGAGTGTATGGGGCATTGGCGGCAGTTTCAAAAAATAAAGTTTGTTCCTACTTGAGTGGCTCTTGATTTTGTGCCTAGCCAGACTGCGGCAGGGTGTGAGTTACAGTGCAGTTGGCTGTGAGCTCAATGTTTAGATTCTATAACATAAGGAAAGGAGAGTGCATTTAGACAGAAGCACATACAATATAAGGTTATATATTGATCAGTTGATAAAAATGTTGTCACCTGAGGCTCATAGAATCCTGAACTTGAACATACTGCAGTACAATGATGTAAGATTCAGCAGTTCAAGATTCACAGCAACTTTGTAGACCATAATTATGAAAATTATGAAAATCGACTTTACTATTCTCTCAAACACTCTTTTAACCCTGTAGAGTCTTCTAACTCAATCCTGACAGAATTCATCTAAACATAGAACTCTTATTCTAGATTAAAAAAAAAAAGAGGTGGGCAGATGATGCTGTTCCTTCCCTCTTGTTTTATACCTTGAGTGGCAGTATATACAATGGTGAGGTCAAGAGAGAACCAGAGCGATGCTGGACCTCATGCCACTCAACTGTGAGAGAAGGCATCGTCTTCTAGCTTTTTTGTTATTGGATAAAAAGAATCCCCAATATAGAATGCTAGGTTTTGTGTTGCATGCTTCCTTACACAATCCTGTTTTAAATAATTCTTGAACAAGATAATTAGTATACCAATCTAAGACATAAGGAAGGCTTTCTTTCAAAACAAGGTAAACTATTTATATTACTAATAGGAGTTAAGAGCGACATCACCTAGGGATTCACTCCAACCTTCATCCTACAGTATATAAAATGGTTCAGGTTCTTTTAAAGCATATCCGTTTGACCATCTGCAATAAACACAGTTATCTGCATTCACATAAATTTGAGAATGATAAATAATCTATGGAACTATTGGCTCCTTCAGACTTTTTAATAAGTTTACCTGTTTGATATGTACTTTTTTTTCTATTGAGGTAAAAAATATAAAACATGAAATCTGCCCTCAACACATTTTTAAGTATACAGTATTATGAACTCTAAACATGAGGTTGTACAGCAGATCTCTAGAATGTTTTCATCTTTATTAACTGAAATTTTATACTCACTGGAGAGCAACTCCCCAATCTCCCCACCCCTCAGCCTCTGGCAACCACCTTTCCATGTTGTTTCTAGAAGTTTCACTACTTTGGGTATCTCATGTGAGTAAAATCAAGCATTATTTCTCCTTCTGGCTTATTTCAATTAGAATAATGTTCTCAAGCCTCGTCTATATATTATAAAGGGAAGAATTTCCAATTTTTAATATGCTAAAGTATTTATCCATACACAATGTCTTCTTTATCCATTCATCTGTTGATATATTGGGTTGCTGCTGAATCTTGGCTGTTGGAAATAATATTACATTACTCATAATGTAATGTAATGTATAAATTTCTCTTAAAGGTTTCCAAGAAACAGGTTAGTTGAATCATGAGAAAGTTTCAGAAACTTCTATACTGTTCATGCCTCCATGCAGACTTCCCACAGTGGAAGACCTTCTCTTTTCAGTTTAACTTGAGAATCTGAAGACTTTTAAACATTTCTGTGGATGTATGTCTTTTTTGTATTGTCAATGTAAATTCCTAATGTTAGTGATGTTTAGTTTCTTTTTGCAGGAGTTTGTAATTGCTTTCTACCCCTGGTGTCTCTCTGCGGTACTGTTGGTTCTCTCTCTGGAGCGACAGGAAACTACTTGGCTCATTCTGTTGCTTTCAGTTGCTTCCAGACATCTGGAAATCACCAAGTCTTGTCAGCACATGGAGTCAGGCAGGACAGAAACCAATCTCCCAATTAGTCTTCCCAAAACTTTGAACCTTCAATGTACATTTTAGTCTACTTTTTATGAGCCCAGAAAGCAAGCAGCCCATGCTGGGTGTTTTGCCAGTCATGTCATGCTGAGCTGGAGGTGGGGTCTCCCTGGTGAGTTATGCTCATGCAATGCTTCTTTGTTCTCAGCTAACACCTGATACCTGGTGTCTACAGTGAGCTGGGTCAACCTCAATGCTCCAGCACAGGCAGACAGCAATGAATCCCTCAGGTGGCCACCATACTCAACTCTTTCCCTCCAGAATGAAAGCCTACGATTTACAGGGTTTTGCCCACTTGTTTTTTATTGAATCAGGGGGAAGAGTCTGCCAAGCAAGTGCTTTCTAGTCCAAATTATTGATTTTGTTCTCAACAGCTCCCAAACTGGAATCCTTTCTTGTCACTATACAGATTCAGGCAAGCAGAAACCTGTCCCTCGGAAGGTTCCCCAAATAGTCAGAGTATTGAATATATTATCCACCTCTTTCCATTCCCAGATGAGAACTGAAGACTTCTTCCTGATGTGCTGTTCCAGCAGGAGGCTTTGTGTAAAACAGGAGCCCACTGGCTTTGCTGTGGCTGGTTCTGTGTTCACCTGGGATGCAGAAACCTGTCAAGTGACTTGTGAATTACTCACAGAAGCAACTGCTCTGTGTATTACTGTCAAATCGCAGCATGGCAGAGGAGGATCTGGAACTTCCTGTTGTCCATCATGCTAACATCAGTGCCATTTTTGTTTTGTTTTGTTTTTGTTTTTGTTTTCTAATAATCCTAGTAAGCTCACTAAATGAAGTGGCAATGTGAGCAATATATGCTATTATCAGACAGGATAGTAGTTGTGTGTGTGTGTAGTGGGGTTTTCTGTTTGTAAACAACAGAGATGAACTCTGACAAGATACCAGTCTGGAGTTTATGAGAAGATTAGAATAGCAAACTGTAATAAAGAAAAGACTGAACAATGATACTTCAGAAGAACACAAGAATAGGGCATCTCCACACAACTGAGTGTAAGGAACGAATGGATAAGCTTTCCAAGACAAGGTCACTGGAAGAGAAATCAGCTCCAATTGTGTGCTTTCAACAAAATTCAAATTCAAGGGCAATTTCCTCATTTCCTTGCTTAGGTTCCATGCCCACCTTTACAGTCATACCAAGACTGTGGTCCAGAAGAAGTGGTTCTGTATGGAAAAGGAGACACTTTTAACCAGGAAGAAGGAACTGCTTTGTAGGCAAAAACACTACATGCCCATTTAATTTCTCTCATGATCCTATTTGATTTTGTGACTAGTGATACCTTCACTTGATTAAATCATTCTTTCATGTCTGTCCTACTCCAAAACTTCTGTTGTAACTCAGTAGCTTACAGAATAAATATGAAACTTCTAACATTCTATTCAAGACTTTTATTTATCTGAACTCAATTTAAGTATCTGTCTCATCCCCAATGGAAGTCGCCAATGGCACTTCCCCACCACCCCCCAATGCACTCCTGCAATTATCCACTGTGACCACACAGGCCGATTCCAGGTGTTCAAATATATGAAACACTTTTAAGTATTTGTACATACTGTCCATTTGCCTGAAATCTCTCTCTCTCTCTCTTTCTCTCTTTCTCTTCTTCTCCTCTAACCTATTCCCCAAAGCAGATATAAGGAGCTTACCATCTTAGAAGAAAAGGAACTTAGAGAAGTAAGGTATACACCTGCCAAACACCCCAACACAAATGCTTAACTTCCCAGCAGAGCATTATATATAAACTTCTCCCAGTTTGTGCTCTATCATCTTCAGTAATAGAAAATTTACTGCTTTTTGAAGCAGCTCATTTTACATTGTGATAAATTTGACTCTTGGAAACCTCTAAAAAGTCAAGGCCGGAAAAATACAACTCATTCTTTTCTAAATCATATATCAGTTCTTCAACAAAACCTATCATAAATTTCAGAAGAAAATTAATCACATTCCCATTTGTGCTTCCAAAGATCTTTGTTTATACTAATAATATCACACTCATTACTACCTATAGAATTAATTTTCCCCACCTTCATTCTCACTCCTGATTTAGATTTTCTTATATAGAGGCACTTTGTATTAACTCTTCATTTCTAGGGCCTAGCACAGAAACAAATAGAAAGCAATTAATAAACCTTTGTTGAAAACATATTAAATTTTACAATAATGCAGTCAAATCATATATTTTATGGTAGTAGTTTTATGAGTGAAAAAACTTGAATGAAATAAGCAGTATAATAGATTTTACACCTGCAAAGAACGTACTGTGTATTTAATCTTACATGATTTCAAACTATTTTGCTCCTACTAAATTAATTGCAATTAGTATGATTTAATTTAGTTGTGCGTTACTTTGTTTGTCCAACTATGGAACTTATAGTCAACATGTAAAATTTATTGAGTTAGATTGGATATCATAGTTCATATTTTTCTGTGAATAATAACACTCACAAAATCTTTTGAGTTCTTTTCTAACCAGGTTCATTGTCTTACTTAAATATTATGAAAAATTTGCTATAATGTTATGACTATGATATTAATAATAATCAATGTTGTTGAAATCATGAATTCCAAGGAAATATAAATTCCTTACTTTTGCTTATTTTAGCCCATTTATATTTGTTTTATTTGTGTCTAGTTGGCTTATTGATAAAACTTTGGCTTCAAAAACAAAGGATAAAATAGCCCTTAAGATAGACATTATCTGTTATGTACATTCAAAGCATAAGTCTTCCAGGACTGATGTGTGACTGCAGTGATAGTTCCCATCTCTCTCCTGTATTGCTAACAAACTTAACATGATGTTTCATGATATCCAAATTCCAGCCAGCAAGACAGACACAGACAAAAAGGCAAGACATGCACTTTCCCTTTCATTGTATGACAGAAGTGATTCACATCATATTTTTCACATCTGTTGCCCAGAATTCAGTTACATGACTGTACCTAGATGCCAGAGATGCTTGGAAAGAATATGGTTTTCACCCATGATTACGCTTAATACCAAAATTTCCATTTCCAAAGAAAGGGTAAGAATGAAAAATATAGCACAACTAGTAGTGTCTGCTGCAATTTATTCTCATTCTCTTACCATATGATGTCAAATAGTACAGGTCAGCAAATAAAATGTCTAATCCCTTTTCCTCTCAGGAGAGGAGGAGAATATTAATCTTTTTGGCTACTTGATATGATTTCTTAAGAGCTTCTCAGAATTAGAGGTTATACAAAGTCTACACTACTAATACCACTGACATGTTTTCATTTAGTTATTTGCAAGACATTCAGAAGCAGTAATAATATTTTACTTCTATTCACTGGTATGTAATAATTAAATATAGTAATATAGCATTCTTTTTTCAGTAGTGGGGCTTGAATCCAGGGGTGCTGTACTATTGAGCTACATCTTTAGCCCTGTTATTTGTATTTTGAGAAGAAAAATCTTACTCAATTTCCAAGATTGGCCTCTAATTTGCAATCTCCCTGCACTAGCCTCATGAGATGCTGGGATTATAAGTGTGCCTCACCATGCCTAACATAGGTTTATATTTTGTCATTGGTCTTTAGATTGATATCATCCAAAAAATCAAAGTCACTTTCTTGACCACTACCTCTCTTTCTTCTAGTTTGCTCCCATGCCATTTCTATGATTACTTTTTCAACACCTGTCTAGAACCAATAATAACAGTACATTTTGGATGGCATTTTAAAAGGCCAAAGAAAACTTACCAATTAATAAGCATTGCGATCATTATAGTCAACAAAGCCTTTTCATATTTTCTCTAAAAATAATCAATAACATGAAGTGGTTCTCAGTGAATCAAATAATATACAAGAAATAATTATTTGAAAAGGCGTTTGAGAGTACACAGGAAGCAGAAAGAAAAGGCAGTTTAAATAAAAGCATGAAATGTCTAAGTATAGCAAAGATAATAACTCTTAACCTACTCACCCTATCAAATGGAAGGCTTCTAACATACTTCTATTCACAGTCATTCTTAGATTAATTTCCCTCAAATACACTTCCTCTAAAACCCTAGTACACCATCACCATGTTCTTCCCATTGCTGTAAGTAAATAAAGGGATGATTTTTCCCCCATCCCTACTATTCAGCATGAGAAAAGGAAAGCACACAAGGACTTCTCAACAACAAAATAAAACTCATAAAGCATGCAGTGTTGAAGTTGTACATTAGTAAGTCGGTTGTCCTGAGAGACAGTGAGAGAGCAGCTTATTAGTACATAGTCTCAATCATGTGCATTTATTTATGTCTGCTTTTTCTTATTATAAAATAATAAATCTTTAAAGTGGACAAAATCAAATAACACTGAAATATTTTAGAGTGAATATTTATTAATAATGATAATGATCTCTGAAAGTTGCATCCTATGTTGTCTTAATGATAATCTAGAATCTTTGAGAGAAGTTTAAATTTTTCCTCTGTGTACCAAACCAGAAAAAAGTATACAGTAAATATATGTTCTCTAATAGCTTGATTCTTACTATATAGAAAATATTTGTGTATTTGTGAATTTGTTTTCTGAAATTGTCAGATAAATGGGTCATTTTTAAATCAGGAAATAATATTTAGATAATCGTGTTTTTACATGAAATATCAATATGAAGATAATGCTCATTGTTGGTGAGGATAATAATTAACAGGCATGTTTACATGTTCTTTTAAACATTTTTTAAATTTGATTAACAAATTGTAAGGATACATATTTATGTGATATAATCTAACACTTTGATGCATGTGTATAATATGTAATGATCAGATCAGGGTAATAGGCATCTCTGTCACTCCAGATAGTCATCATTCTTTTGAATACTTACATTTCCTTTCTGGGGATATGGAGTACTGACTCAGAAACCATATGATCACAGTTTATCCTAAGAAAATAATTGTAGATATGCTCCAAGCTTTATATGTACCCATTTCATTTCAGTATTATTGTACCAATAAAAAAATTGACAATGCTAAAATTCAAAAAGGAATCATTCAAAGAAATTACAGTCAATCCATTTAATGAAAAACTTGTAAATAATTAAAAATCACAATCACATAAGCTTTATGATAGAAAAATTTTAAGGAGAAACAAGAGATATAATATAAAGTTGATTATGCATTATTGCTATGGTTTAGATATAAGGTGTCTCCCAAATGGTCATATGTGAACCAATACAAGAGTGGTTAGACATGAAATGATTAGATTATGAGAGTTATAGCCTAAATCGTGATTTGATCCACTGATGGTTTAACTGGGCAGTAACTGTAGGCAGGTACAGTTATGAAATGTCTAAGTATAGCAAAGATAATAACTCTTAAAGTTGGTTACTGGGGGCATGCCTTTGAGATTTATATCTTGTCCCTAGTGAGCAGTGCTCTCTTCTTCCTGATTATTATGTACTGAGTTCCTTTCATCCACTATTCCTTTCCACCATGATGTTCTGCCTCACTTCATTCCACCATAATGGAGTTGGCCATTTATGGATTGAGACTTCTGAAGCCATGAGCCCCAAATAAACTTTTCCTCCTCTATGTTGTTCTTCTCAGGTCTTTCAGTCACAGCATTCAAAAGCTGATGAAAATAGCTATCATATCAATTTGTGTATTGAATTTTTAAGAAGTTAACAGCATTTTTTGTTGTTGTTTCTATCATTTCTAAAATTTTATCTACAAATTATATATCAAAAAGAGTTAATGTGAAATAAGCATATCGATGATGTTTATTGCAGGAATAGTTTCCCCAAACCTTGTCCATCTGATTAAGCACTATTACATTATAGTTTGGTTACAACATAAACAAGAAGATACTGGTATCTACAAAACAGAAGTATATTGGGTTGATGCAACTTGGACACAAAGATTAGTAAATAAGATTCCCACAAGTCAGAAATCCAAGAGACACCATTCCTATGGCAGTTGAAATAAAAACACAAAATCCCCTTGAGTTTTAGAGTATACAGCCTGCATGAGTACATGAGAAAAGATTTGTTGGAGCCCAAGAAGTGATGATGATGAGAAATAGAGGGATCCAGAGGATCTCCTCAGAGTTGAGTATCACTTCAAGTTAAGGTTCAATAACTATGACTTACAGACCATTAATTTTTTTTAAACTGGAACACAGTCACACTCAATTTGTTCACTGATTATTGCTGCCATATGTTAAAAAAGAAGCAGATATCCAATGATATAGATCATAAGATGAAAATATTTTACTTTGTTACTCTACATAAGAAAGATTTAGCCTGAAGTACATTGCAATCATGAAAACAAATCAAATAAAAAAATGAATAGGTAAATAAAAAAGCTCAGAGGGTATAGTTGATATTGCTCCTGACCATAAGTATTTGTGGTTCTCTTTTCCTTTCAGGCATGCAGAGATGATGATATGATGATAAAATTAATAAGAAGTCCTCATTGGAAGTATAAGTGACTACATCCTAAAAAATGCCGCTGCGAATTTAATAACTGAGACAGAACATATGTTCTACTAAGACTCTCCTATCTACGTATTTTAGGTTGTAACTCACCATAGTATTAACATATTTTATCAGAATGAATTAGGGTCTTGTGAGGAAAAATAAAATTAAGAATCATTAAACATCATTTTACCTAAGGTTTTTAAAAAATCTTACTTTTCATATATCTATTTTTTGCTCATATTATAGTAGTTCATTATTTTAGTAATAATAAAGTTTATGGTGAATCTGTTCCTTTTTAACTATAGCAAAAAGGACATAGATTTTTAAAACTTAAGATAGAATTAGAATACAATTTTTGTTCTCAAAACAAAAGGAGAAATTAGAATGGTTATATTTTTTAACTGCTTCTGATTTTCCTGGTGTCAGGGATTGGTTAATAAAGCTCATAAACTTAAGATTTTCCTATCAGTCATTAATTTTCCATCAGGTTGAAACTGAGATAGTTTGGAAGATTTCCCCATTATGTCAGAGTGAATGTCAAAATGAAGTTTGACCAGATTTATCTAGTACACAACCTCATTGCCCTTCAAAACCTAAACATCATAGAATTTGGCAAACTTTTCAAGCATTTAAATCAAAATTCAGAATGTATCATTTTGGGACCAAGCTTCTACAAATTCTTGAATAAATAAAAAAAAAATTAAGTTTGGACAAACTGAAAAAAGCCTTTAATATATGACATTCAAAAAAATCTTAAGGAAATTTCTCCTCTACATATATTTCCCTCTTAAAATAGGAAAATAGTATGTTTTCCATAAGAAAATTATTAAATATATAACATTATTATTATAAAAATCATAGGAAATGGAATAAGTAATATATTCATACTTTCATATATATAATATATATGAAATATATGAAATTATGTACATATAATCTACAGATAATAATTGAGAAAGATTTTATAATGAGTTTTTAGTAATTACATTTTGAAACAAAAGAAAAGCAAACAAGGGTAATAAATTTTGGCAAAGTACACTTCAAAGGAAATAACTTAATCATACAATTTCTATTATATCTTTGTTATTATTCTGCCTGAACTGTTGTAGCATATTTATTTCATAAATTGAGTCACAAAGGATTTTTCTCAGGATCAAATTGGTAAAACTATTTGAAGCATGAAGAAAAGATCACAAGGGCCAACTGGGAACAAAACACGGTGATCAGAATTCAAGATAAGCCACAACACATAATAATCCTAATTACCAATCTTTAATTAAACCACAGGGAGGATTTATGCCCTAAATAAACTCTTTCTCACAGCATTTTCTGACTTCAAGATTGAATGCTTTGATGTTTCTAAATATCAGCCAAAGAGGAAACTTATTATTTACTATCCTATGATCTAAAGACAGGAACAGCATATGTTCATTGCAAAGTTCAAGACAAAATATGGTCTTCAGGGGTATTGTTGCAAAATATTTTAAATTAGCAGGCTAATTAATTCTAATAAAATTGACAATTTAAGAATGCACAACTTATGAATTATAGAATAGATATTGTAAATTGATACTGTAGTTAATGGATTTAAACATAACCTGATATTATGAAGTAAATTTCCTCCAATGGGGGGTGGGGATGAAAAATGAATTTTATGTAGTTGAATGTAGAGTATGGATTAGCCCATACACAAAGGGTTAGCCCATTACGCAGATGGGTTAGCCCATTACTTAAAGAATATTGGATACATTTTATAGTGCCCATTTTCCTACCTGTTGAATTAACTGAATTTTGCTTTTCCAATCTCAGAAGTTCCTTCTTGGAAAGTCTGTACTTAAGCATGAGACACCACAGTTTAGCCAAGAAGTTCTCGGCACTGCCGTGATATTTTCTAAAATGAAAATCTAGCGGTAATTTTCACCCATTACAAATTTAGTCAAGAGAGGAGTCTTAATATAAGTTGACTTCTAAGGAGGGTGGCTAACTCTTCCCCTGAGATCTCAGGCACTCTCCTTTGTGGAAAACTTTCCCATTCAAGATTTTTTTCTTACATTCTTTGAGACAGCCCAATTTTTCATACAAAAATGGCTATTTGCTGGTTGTTTGTTTGTATCATGTAAGTCAATCAAAAGTAATATCTGTTCTTTCAAAAATTTCAATGACAAAGTAATACTGAATCTTTAGCATTGCCAATCCAATACAAATATCATCAGTGCTGATATCTATACTCATCATTTCAAAACAAAATTTATTATTAAATGTAAGACATAATGTCTTAAACATATACATTTTTTTGATTGCTTTGTCTAAACAGAAACTACTACCAGTGCCCCAAACTGTTCAGCCTATTTTATTTTCAGTAATACAATCTTGGGAGAATAATGCAAATTTTAATGAAAATATTATAAGCAACATATTTTAAATCCTAGGAACAATTAATGTCATTCCTTTTTATGGTGGTGACATTGTTTCTCTATGAGACTGTAGAAAATTGGCTAAAATTGTGTGACAGCTGCTACTGAACTCATTCAGACTGACAATATGCTAAAGTAGCTGTCTCTTCTAATATAGAAACAATATCGGGTAAAGCAATCTTTTTCATTTTATTTTTGAGAACTCTGTAACATGGTATGTATCCTAGTCTGATTTTTTATAAAATAAGATCCAAAGCAGGTTACTCTATGTCCATCTTCCCTATTAGTTATTTATAAGAAAGAAGAAGATCTTGATCTGCTAAGAAACATAAACTTTTATCACTTGCAAGGAAATCTTTAAAGAGGACAACATCTCAGGTTTCAATAAGAGAAATGTCAGCACTATTGAAAATAAGAATAGCAATCAAAAGAAGGACAATTTAATCTTTAAAAATATGGAAAAATTGAAAAGTGAATCTACTTTCCTTCCGTTTCTGATTTTTAAGTTACTTCAGAGTGGGGAATGAGGCATAACATGCATTATATCCAGAAGCTTTTTTATCGAATCTAGACAAATACTGTATAAAGATAGAAAAAGATGAGCAATTCTTGCAGAAAGTTAACAGGCTTGATGCACAGAACAAAATGGTGGTAATTTCTCTTTATATAGACTTTAGAAACTATTTTTGATGTACTTTGAGGTTTCTACAATTAAGGTAAGACCAGAATATTAAAACTACATAGAAATGTGCTTGAAATTGTAGTGGGAGGGCAAAGAAGAACTATTTTTAAAGGTTTAATTTTGGGAACTTATACATAAAGGAAACTGAAAGGGAGTATTGAAATTACTATCATCACTGCTAGTAAATATTTTATAGCAAATAATATGAGTAAATAAAATCCTCATTTAAATTGATTAAGGAGCAAATCCAAGGGGATAAATGTAAATGATAGCTCAATAAAGACAATTGAAGCTGAGAAACACAACAATAGCAAAACACAGATAGTGTTAAATAAAATGAACTTCTGCTTTTAAATTTTGTTCAGGGTGTGTTTATATATATATATATATGTAGATACAGGTATATAAACAGATATGCTATAATTAAATCTTTATGCCTTGGATGACAATGGTAACAGGATCGTCTGATTACATGACTGCATATTAGCTAGAAAATCATTATTCCATAAGTACCTTCTTAAGCTGTTAGTCTAGTTGAATCTATTCTAATGGAGATTGAATACCCCACACTACCACATGCCATTTTGACATGAAGGAGTAATGAAAGTATTCCTTTCTTTTTAGACAACTAGTATTATCATTTTTCTAATATTCTATCTTCTCCAATATACTTTATAAACATTGCAATCAAAGTGAATGGAAAATATATATGGAAACACTTTGTTCACAATTATGTGATGTTGGTAAATATTCTAAATTCAAATGTCACTCACAGCAATTCACTGCTTATTTTCTAGACAGGCCATCCATTGAGAAAGGGAAATGAAGAGGAGAAGTACACAATTTCCCCAAGATGTGTTTATAATCACTGAGTAGCATCAGAGCTGGCAGTTATTTAAATTGGAAACCTCGATCTTTATTCAGTGGAGCCAGATTAAATCTTTATTGATACAGAAAAAAAGGTTATAGTTTAATTTTATGCATTCTTTCAAATTCAATTTAATATCACATAAATGTGCCTTTCCCTATTAACATTTTCATAAAGAGCACAATTTTTCACTTTGAAGAAAAAAAATTGTTCAATGAGCAAATTCAAGAGCTGTTCATTACTGGCTCAAATTATGAAAAAAAATAAATCTAGAAGTGCTATTTTTATTAAATTCTTATACATGAATAGAGTAGGATTCTTTAAAAATAAAAGCTATTAAAGCTATTTGTAAATAATAAATTGAAAACACTATTGTTATATGCAAGGTCATCCATATATATGGTTAGAGGTGTTAAGAGTTTGAAATTCACTTCTTTCAGTAAAGTTTAGTAAAGAGGTTTTTCTAAAAAATAATATTTGCAAGTAGAGATTTAAAGATTTAGACTTGGCATATAATGTAAGATAAAATACCTTCAATCTTATTCTTATCCTAATTCCATAAAGTGAAAATGAGACTTTGAACTACCCTGGGGAAATTTTAGAACCATTTTATTGAATAAATTATTAAAATAGTAAACATTTTACCTCTACTACCATTTATTTTGTGAATGCACCCTGTCCCCCACCCAACTGTGATGTTCATCATTCATTCATTCATGATCCATTCATTCAGTTTATCCACTCCTTTACCTGATTCTCCCCCAAACTATAAATTTTATAAGTACAAGAACATTGTTTGCTTCTTTCACTCCAGCTATACTGACTCTCAGGATATTTTCCTACTTTTATCGCTGGTCTTTGATTTTTATTTGTTCATGCACCCCCCAAAAATAATTCCTAATTCTTTTGATTAGCTATCACCTAAGAATCTTACCTGTATTCCTATGATTTATCCTGTATAGTGTACTGGGCAAGGTTTTTAAAAAATTCCAGGAAAACAAATGAGTCATTCTCATTTATAGCATTTGTTGATTTCTATGATAGAATATTTCTATTATTGATGATTCGACCCACTTATAAAATTCCTGAAAATCTAATAAGCAACTTTTTTGAGCTGGTACTGCTCACAGTGGTGTGGGAGCATCAGAAAACTCTATCTGGACCTTTCAACCAACTACCCTATGAATTACATGCCTTATTCTATAAGGGTTAAGGGCAAAACACTGTCACTTTTAGGAAACAGAAGGCAAAGAGTATTCCTGAGAGAAGAGCAAGAATATGCACCAGGACCCCAAAAAAGGCCAGAAAGGGGAAGGAGAACTGTGACAATTATATTTCCAAGACAGGGATTGTCACACTTTCCTGTAATTGAGTCTTAGACAATATAAGACATTTGTGGAGTGGTAGAGGGGTGAGAGTAGAAATAGTTTAGTAAAAGCATTGCCAAATTTTGACAATGAAGTGCAGAAAGAGTAAATTTTCTAAAGTGCTCATAAAGCACTGGGATATAAAGGACAAACAGTGATATAATCCATGTATTTTGTGTGGGAAAATGTATAAACTTCAAGTATAATTTGAGAAAATTTGATCAAGCAAGAAAAAAATGATGAAAATATTACAATTGAATATAAAACTCAGTAGGTGTTATATAATAAAAAGTATATAAACCAAGGAATAACTTATTTATTATGTTGGTCAAATACTTGAATGAAAATGATCTGAGATCTCTCGTTAAAAGACACTCTCAGGTTACATTAAGACAATAATTCAACCATTGTTCATTTCTTAATAATAAATACAGCTATGTGACAGTTTCAAAATAAAGAAATTGAGATCATTGAATGTATATCGGAGAAATCTGCTACAAAAATATAACATGTTTGTCATTGTGACCATTATAGAAGAGGAAATTCAGGATCCAAAAAGCTAAAAATAAAGTAGGCCAAATTTCAATCCTTTAATAAATGGATGGGTAAAGAAAATGTGGTATATATACTCAATGGAATATCATTCAGCCTTAAAGAAGAGTGAAATTATGGCATTTTCCAGTAAATGGATGGAACTGGAGAATATCATGCTAAGCAAAATAAGCCAATCCTCCCAAATCAAAGGCTGAATATTTTCTCTAATATGCGAATGCTAATTAACAATAAGACCAGGGCACTAGAGAGGAATAGCATTACCTTAGATTAGGTAGAGGGAAGTGAGGAGACAGGAGAGGAGGGGATATGGGGATAGGAAAGATAGTAGAAAAAAACAGACATTGTTACTTTATGTATATATGTGACTGCATGACCAATGTGAGTCTACAACATGTACACTCAGAAAAATGAGAAATTATATCCCATCTATGTTTGACATATCAAAGTACATAAATGCATTCTACTGTCATGTATAACTAATTAAAACAAATTAAAAATTAGTAAAAATTTCAACTGAACAAAAAATATGAACAGTAAAATAAATTTCATAATCTAAATCTGGGGGGGTTATATAATGATAAAAGAAAAAATTTATATGAAAATGATGCATCAATTGTAAATCTACTTAGACCAACCAGAATAGAAGCTGAAAATACGACATAAAATCTTTAAAAATGTGATTGATATGGTTTGGAACTGGAATGTCCCCAAACGCTCATTTGCTCAAAGCATGAGCTTCAATGTAGAAAGGTTCAGATGTGCAGGTTTTAGACAATGATGAGAGCTGTAACTCCTCAATGGATCAATCCATTTGATGGATTAATAATGTGAATAGACTCATGTGGGTGGTGATTACAGGCAGGTGGGGCATGGCTGGAGAAAACAGTTCACTGGGGCAAACCCTTGGGGATTATATCTTGTTTTTACTTCTCCCTTTGTTTTCCACCTGTGGTGAGCAGAGCAGTCTTCCTCTATGCACCCTTCTGTCATAATTTTCTTCTCTTCCATGGTCTCTTGAAGTCCCCTTTCAGAACCTGAGGTGATTATGGAAACAATGCCAACTGTCCCTTGGAAAGAGCACCGGTTGCCTGTAGAGTTCACTTCAACCTCCCATTACATAAGTGTTTTATAAGTGGATGCTTGGGGAATCTTGATAAATGGACTTTCATCTCCATATTTATAAATGTAATAATTGTCTCACTACTTACTATAATACCACATAAAAGATATTGTTTTGGAGACCTAGCTGAATCTGAGACCAAATAATTTCACTTTTAACACCTTATAAATCTAATAATAAACAAATAATATTATGATAATGGCTCACTTAGGGCAGTAATTTTAAAAAGTATAAAATACTTCAAAATAAAAGGAAAAAAAAAGAATGGAGAAAACTCTTTAAATTTTAACCTGAGTCATTTGGTTGTATGTAGAAATAAGTGAATAGTGGATGGACAGGGTGATTGAGAGGTAATAAATAAATAAATAAAATTCAGCAGAAAAATACTTTACTAAAAACAAACATGAACAACAACAAAAAAACTATTTTAAATAAAATCCCTTATTTACATGTGTATACTTTTCCAATAAATAACAAATTAGAACCTTATGTATTGGGATTATCCTTGACATATTTTTCAGTGAAAGATGCAACTTTTCAGGTTCTACTCATGATTCCATTTGAGTAAACACACACACAAAAGCACACCAAATCTTAAAATTTTATATGTGTGTCCAAATGGTATAATAGATAACATATCACATAATATAATACACCATATAACAATTGTTTAAGGGTTTTGTATATCTTAAGAGGAAAATGCATAATGATACACACTAATTTATTAAGATGTTTATTTTATAAAAGTATGACTGGACATTCATTGCCCCCAATCACCACTACACACACAAAACTTTAAGTAGTAGTGAATGAAACATCAGGAAGAAACATCATTCAATATTAAAAAAAAACCTGCTAATTAAATGTACAATTTGAGGTCTATAACCAAAGTATTGGGAACAATTAAACTTTAAATAATGTTGAAATTCAAAAAGAGTTTGGCTGGAGAGAAAATATTTACCTTTATCATTATGTAACTTTGCATTGTTAAATGTAACTCATGCATTACTTAATTTTTAAAAAAATTTTATTTTGATATAAATTTTAACAGAAAATTTGTCAGAATGGTACAAGTGACTCCCTTTTATTTTTTACTTAGATTTGCTAATTATTTATATTTAGTCTTGTTTTATCTTTCTGGTTTTTTTCTTATCCTATCTCACTGTTTTCCCCCTCTCCTAACTTGCATACACACACACACACACACACACACACACACACAGACACACACACACACACACACACATCCCTATTGGGAATTGCCTCTAAATACCATAGCACGTTTCCTAATAAAAGTAATATTCCCTGCTACACTAAACATGGTAAAATTATTAAAATAAGAAAATTTAACCATATTTTACTATTGTCTAATTACTCATCCGGATCTGAAAATTAGGGAAGACTGGTAGAGGAAGGGGAACATGGGGTTGCAGGGGGAAGACGGTAAGAGAAAATGCTGGGGAATGAATTGAAGAAAATTTTACTCCACACATGATTATGTAAAAATGAATGTCAACATTATGTACAACTATATAATGTGCTGATAAAAACTTTTGAAATTAAATTATCCAATATGTCCTTTAAAGGTATTTTTCATTTTTACAAGTTTAGCATTCACTTTAGTATCATACATCATCATATTGTCTTTTCATGTCTCTTTAAATCTCTTCTATTCTGTGAAATTCCCTTCATGTTTTCCTTTTGTCTTTTTTCCAATGACATCTTGAACAAGTTATTTTGTAAGATGTCACTCAATTTTGATTTGTCTGATGTCTCTTCATGATTATATTTAAGCTAGACACATTAGGCAGAAATATAGAAGCAGTGTTTGGTTCTTTTCTATCAGGTCAATTTTTTCTGGTGATCAAAGTCCCGAAACTGAACTTAATTTTCAGAGATTCTTTAGAAAGGGTCAAAAGATCCATTGCACACTGATACTTACAGCTAAGATTCATTAGAGCTAAGTAGTAAAGACACATGATCAGGTCACAAGGAAGGAAGACACAGAAAGAACCCAGAGGAATCCACTTGCAGCTTTCCTATATTCTATTCTTCCTATGATGGGTCACAGAGAACATGCTTTACCCCAGCAATGAAAATGCAGAGTAATGGAGGGTTGTAATATATATTCCTCACTATCATCCCAATAATAAAAGATAGATTAGAAAGAAAAAAATACACATTTATTTAATGAGCTTCTATGACATGTGAATCTTCAGAAATGAACACTCAAAGGAATAAGGAAGGGGCTGGGATTGTGGCTCAGTGGTAGAATATCTGCCTGGCATGTGTGAGGAATGGGTTTGATCCTTAGCACCACATAAAAATAAATAAACAAAATAAAGGTATTGTGACCATCTACAACTAGAAAAATATAAAAGAAAGGAAATAAGGAAATCTGTGTATTTTTCTGGAAAATTGTACAGAAGTATTATTGGGGAACAAAATAGTATCATTATTTTGTTAGATCAGGATAATTTGATTATGATAGATCAGGATAATTGCATGGACAATTATAATCATTTATTATATTTTGAAGATTCGAATTATAATGAATAACAGCTTTATCTCTTTAAAAGCATGTCACTCCTTGTAGAACATATTCACATTCATTTTCTTTGTGGTGCTGCTCTTCTTGAAATTCTTCTGTGATGCAATGTACTCGGACATGAGCATTTCTTATTAAATTTTCCCATCTCCTGGGCCATGCTTCTATGTTGTACTGAGTACAAGGAAATTCATTCTGCATGCACTTGTATTCAGCCCACAGATTATGAAGAAACAACATTGGTGATCAAAGAGCAATACTCTTGGGTGTCTTTTATCCAGCAGGACACATATTTTTGAACCATTCAATAACTCTGCAGCCTTATTTAGACTAATGCAGCTTTAATTCATTCAAACTTCTTGAAATTCCATCCACTGGAAGGAATGCCAATACAGACAAATGACACAGTTTTAAACTGAAGTTCATAGCATGTTGCCAATTCTAGTATTTGGCTTCCTACCCGGTCCCACCTTTGGGAATCATGGATTTCAAGACTTTGGCCTTCAGAATTTCATCATCTGGGATTTTAATCCTTTAGGATTATGAGATTTTAGACTTCAAAGATTTTATAATTGTGGTTTTCAGGACTGTAGTTTTTGAGATTTTAATTGGCAATAGATACATTTTTATATTGTGAAAAAGAAGAAAAATTAATTCAGATTTGTTTCTGTCTCTCTCCCTTTAAACACTGTGCTTGACTCTGAAAGGCAAGTGGAGGCCATAAAATAAATGCAAATATAATAAAGGTAGCAAGCCATTGTGCCTTGCTACAATATCAGCTCTTTGCATATAAGGTTATAAAATGTTATTATTTTCAGGTAAACAAATGTCAATCCTAAGGGAAAAAAAGAACTAATTCTGTATTAGATTAAACTTTATTCTCAAAATGAATATACCTCTCAAGGCTTTCTTTATTTTTTTGACAAACTAAGTTTTAGATACAGACAAAGATTCCCTAAGTAATTACAATTTATGAATGCAGAATTCATGTGACTAATTTATTTCAGTTACTTAATAATAAATCCTTCTTGAGGATTTTCATTTCTATACTTAGATGGTAAAACCAAAGGCACACTGATAAGTTTTCTCCAGAGGGAAGACAAAAGAGAAATCACAAGTCTTTATCCTCTAAGAACTTGATGGTATTCTTATTAGTTTCCATTTGCAAGTTGAATATAATTCTTCCGTGTTATCTTTCAGCAGCTTGTAATTTACATTTTTCTATTTTGTAGGTGAATATAATCTAGAATAACAATAAGTACAGAAACTTTGAGGTAATGTGTGGTCTATGGAAATTTTAGAAAGGATCCCCCCTGCCAAGAACTTATAGTAAAATAACTTCTTTGCCTTTACTTGTATGGATATCTGAATTGTTCATTCATTGATCATAGGAAATATTTCAGCTGAAATGTTTCAACAAAACCAATTATTTCTGTAGCTTTATTTCTATAAATTCTATATTTCTATATTTAGAATGTGTTAGAAGTTTCCTGATAATGGCTAAGTTAACCCTGATTTTAAAGCAGAATCCTATGATGACTTAGGTATTATTCTCTCGGAGCATAACATCTCTTAAAACATGCTTTATAAATTATCGCTCTAATTGAAGAATATTTTAATAACTCAACACTACTCTTAATCCCAACATCATCAAGAATTTGCATAAATAAATTTTAAAAATTAGGTTTTAGTCATACTAGTTACAAGTTATAAGCTGTTTTATAGATATAAGCTATTTCTCTTCATCTGGGTGATTCAGGGGTTTTAAAAATAAATTTCTAATATTCAGTCGTTTTTCATAGTTTCTTTATTACAGAAACTACTATTAACTGAACACATTTACAATTTTTAATGTGATAATGTGACACATGCCCAAAAGTAATGATCAAATCTGAGTAGTTAACATGTTCATCTCCTGGAACACTTTTGAATTTTGATTGACATGTGATAATTGGAAATATTTATAAGGTACATTTATAAGGATATATTTCCATACATACTTACAGCATATACTGATCAAATCAGGGTAATTAATGTATCCATCTTCCTTACTTTGTGTTTGGGGACTTGAACTCCTGTCTTCTACTTATTAATAAAATATATAATAACTGTTGTGAAATCAGTCTTTTTTTAAGTCAAATGTAATAGACACAAGACCTTGGCCAAAAGTATGTTTGAAGTTATAATTATGCTGATGTCATAGTGGGGGTTTAAAACCACTGGACAAATGTAAAAAATGATAAATTATCTTCAGAATGTGATATTTGGATACCTGTTATTTTAGTTATTAATAGATTAACACTAGGAATACTGCTTAATTCTTCTATGCCAACCTTTGCTAATCTGTAAGATAGATTGAGAAATAATTTTATAATACCATTTAATTTAAATAAGGCCAATGTTAATTTGGCATCATGCCTGACATTTAGAAAATATTGGTTCCTTTACTATTTGTTTTTGCTTCCCTTATGTTTTTTGGTTGTGATTTTTTTCCAATTAATACCTGTAATAAAAGCTGTGTACATGTGATCCCCATGTTTCCAATAAAGGAGCATGCAAATATCATAAACAAAGTGTTTATGGACAATATATTGAACTTCAGCATTTCCATGAAAATTCACATTGTCTTAAACAAAAAAGTCATTTTCATGCATACTAGAAAAATATCTTTGGAATGAATAATGTATAATTAAGTTATATATTTTGACATATAATAATTTTAACATGTGCATTAATAGAAAGTGGATTTTTAAAAAATTAATCCAAATTGCCTTTTAGTCACTCCTGTTACACAATATACAGATATGCTTCATATGTACACACATTCACAAAGCAACTTTCAGGAGGCTGAATAATATAGGTATTTCTTAGCAAGTTAAAGGTAAGAAGACTAAAATATCTGGTTTGAGTAGATGGTCTTCATTATTCAGATATCTTTCTGAAGCTATTGTTGTTCTCCTTAATGTATAAATGCTATTATTTTGAAATATATAAACTTAATAATCACATGACAACACTCACATAAAATATCTCTAAAATTACCAAAAATGTACAAGATAACAATTCCAAAGAATTACTGTGGTAAGGGAAATTTCTTTGGCACATAAATACTTGTTGAAACAAATTTTATTGTCTTTCAAGACAAGGTTTCTCTCTTCAAACAGTGAAGAATATTTTTATGAAATTTATACTATAAGTGTAGGTTGGAAATATCAACTATGAACTATTACTATCAACCTTTAATTACTCTTAAGATGTTCCATGAATTAAATGACTCCTATCTTTTTTTTTAACTTACCTGTGAATATTTTGAAAAAAATATGCAACTTATATACTCAGAAATATATTCTTCAATGCAAACTAACCAAAAAGGAAGGAAGAAAACTAGTATTTTTTGTAGAATTTTTTAAAGACTCAGAGAATAAAGATGATATAAGAAATGATTTAAATTTCAATTAACACTAAAAAACCAGATAATCTTTGTACCTCAAAAGGTATTTTACTATGTATGCTTTTCAATTCTCAAAAACATAAAAAAATCAAATGGCTAGTCTTTGAGGAACATCTATGTAGAACTGCAGTCATGAGGACAATGATACCTAAAAAGACTTCAGGAATGTGGCTTCAGTGTGTATTGCAAAGTAAAATTATAGATATTTTGTTTATGTCTTATGATGAATTTCATTCTTCTACAATGTGATAACTGTGTTTCAGTAGATTACACAACTTTCATAATGAATTATCCTTGATAATATCTCTCACTCCATCTTTACTTGTTGCAGAGAAATTTGTTCCTATGTGCACACTAATGAGACCAATTATTACTAAGTTATTTTGTTCACTTTAAATACAGTTGATAAGCATATGCTGCTTGCTGAACTATAGTTCTTACTACATTTAGGAGTAGAAATACAGTGAAGAAATATGATATATCTGGGATTGCTTGAACTGCATACCGATTCCTTTATAATTTAAACATTTAAATAGAGTGTATTTTGCATTTCTTGAAGTTCATCACAGGCATTTATTTAATGTGTAATTTTTAAAAACTTAAAACTTCCAGTCTATTAATTTTTAAATATGGTGCTATTTTACTCATTCAGCACTATTAAGCATGAAGAAATACATATAACAATTTTCAAACAACTCAATCTTACACTTCATGAAACATAGACAGTCAATGCTCTATTTTTATAAGTTGTGATTTTGTACAAGAGTTTTTTTGTTGGTGGAATGAGATTCTTTTTTATTATTTCTTGGCCAGATTAGGAATATTTAATTCTAGATAGTTAACTCTAAATAAGTAAGATTCCGCTAAAATTTGCCTGAAAGTAAAAAATGAAATTTATAGATAATTTATTTCACCTATATATAGATTTACCCTTGTCTTTTACTAATTATTTAATATTATCTTCTTCTTAATAATACAACCCAAATTATTAAATTAAGAGATCAATGTTAAATCACAATAAATACGTTCAACTTCACTTACTAAAATAAATTCTAATACTATAAAAATTTTAAAAATAATATAAAGGATTTAAGACAAATCATAATTTACTTCTGTTGCTTGATTTTTTCATTCTATTTTTTCTCTTATTTCATATTTTTCTTTCTTTGTTTTTATTCTTGCTCTATTTTAAAATAGAATATGAATACATGGTGCATTGCTTGATTTCTAATTAATAAGCCATCTCAACTTTAAGGGATGCAAATAGATCATAATTGTGATTCTTATGCATAAAAGATTTATTGGTTTGTTAATAATTTGTATTAGATTGCTCTTTATGCACATATTTGTTTTAATGTAAGAAGAGATGATCAAATTCATACTGCAAACATCCAAATAAGTAAATTGTTGAAAAAATACTCCAGACATTTTTCAATAAAATGGTAGCTTCAGTTTAAGTTGGATAGACAATGTAAAATTTTTCTGACTCAGTAAAAAGCCCATTTATTAAAATACAGAGAACTTAGGAGGGAGAATTCTAAATTTAATGAACCTCATGTCAGATACCCCAGAGATTTATACTTCTTGTGATACCACTTGCCCATGAGCATTTTTAAGGCAGAAATTGTGTCTTTTTCACATTCTCATGATGATTTTATATTAATAATAATAAATTAAGAAAACTGTCATTATTAATTTCTCTAGATGCTCAGGATGTGCTGCTTTAATGTATCCATATATATCACTATGGTCAACTACCTCAGTTTTAAAGGTATAATTTATTATGCACTGTGAATGCCTGTGGCTTCAAATTAAAAAGCCTAAATATGGTAGTTGACATTTCCTCATGAATATTTATCTGCCACAAAAGAAAATCAAAATTTTTATGAAGAAAAGACAAAAATAAAGTTTATAATTTAATGAAATTGGAATTTAATATTCCCCTAAAATCGTACAGGGCAATGGCCCTGGGGAAAGGAAAATGTGAATTTTTAGAAAATCTGAATCAGAATGAGAGACCATTCTGAAAAGCCCAGAAGAGGTAAATGTAGGCCACGAACAGCATGGGTTTTTACACGGTGGATGGTGACATTACTGACATGGCTATATATTCTAAATTATCTAAATAGATTTAAGAAGAATTAGCCTTTACTATCATGTAAATTATCAGATGAGAGGGTCTTCTTAAGAGTTTTTTTATAGAAAAACAGAAACAACTGTTGATGCCAAACTTAGAGAAAAATGACATTGATTGGTTCATCATGTCTCATCTGGCAGTTTTATGTCTCTATTCAAAGAATATTTTTGTGTTTGAGGAAAATATTATGTATATAATTGGTAATTACATATTTATTTAGAATTTACTTTTTAAACAATATTTTATTTAATAAACCAGCAAATCTATTTGAAGTCCTACTAGATATTTAGTGCTAAATGGGTATTAAAGATGGGCAAAGAATTTGTCCCTGCCTTTTATGAACTAATTTTTTTTTCATGATTCCAGGTACAGTTCATTGTTAATTTGAATATTATTGATGTCTATGAGTTAGCTTAGTATATTCAGCAGATTCCCAATAAGATGGCACAATCAAAAAAATTCAAAGAGGGTTTATTTAAAGAAACTAATTGTGGAAGTAAAAATATAGGGGAACCAACAGTAGCCTGCTAGGCAAGAAGGGATACAGAGAGCTATTTGAAAAATATATAAAGAGAAGGTTAGTTATGTAGTTTTTCATTTTGAGCAGTGTATTGACATTTAATCAAAGGAGATGGCCCACCCAGGATGATGTTGAAGAGCAAAAATCAGGAAAACTAAATATTCTCTCCTCACTTGCCTCCATTCCTTGAATATTCTATGTGGATTCCCTTTAGCTAAAACCAAATGCAAACAGATTCTATGTATGTCAGCCTCAAGGTGCAGCAAGCAGAGTAGATAGGAGTAGGAACCAGAGAACTCCCTGCCCGTTTTTGTCCTCACTATCAGCCTTGTGTTTTGCCTGTGTGAGAATCAGGGTACCCTAATATAGTAGAAGCACAAAATCCCATCCGCCTTCATATAATTGTGCAATCTGGGAATAAATCTGGTCATTTCACCACCTGACACTTAAAATATAAGCTGTCATTGATAGTCTTCATATAAGGTTGGGTAAGAAAGAAGCATTTAGGTAAGAAAAGAGGCACTTAGGTGAGACAAAATAGATACAGAGTCAACTCCTTTCCTGGTCACAAGATTCAATAATAGGATTTTAAATAGTTTCATAAAATAAGGATAAAATAAGAAATATCTTGAATTTCAGTTTTTAAAAAAACTATGCCTTTAATGTTCTCTTTGCTGCCAGCATTTCCCCTCTCCGCTAATGATGTGTCAACATACAGATATTTTATTCCTTGTCTGGTAAGCCAAACCTCAGTCCTGCAGAATTTAAGTTTTAGGGACCCATTCTGGGTTGTTTTCCCATTCAGTAGGACTTTTACAAAACTGAATACGCAGAGATGCCCCTCGTAAACATCATCAATCATACTAATGTAGTTTGATAACTGACTCCTCCAACTGTTGATTCCACATGATAAGATCAAACAGGTCAGGGGGCAGACTCAGCTTCTCATTCATTCCATATCTAATATTGTTTATTTGGAAACATTTATTGTTCATTAGCATTGTTTCTCTTTTTCTTAACACTGAGAATTTTTGCTTTGGGGATCTACCTTTTTTTTTAAATCTTTACATTTTTACAAAATATAATCTCTTTAAATTGTATTTAATTTAAAAAATTCATCCCTGATATTCCCTTTTATTTTGAATTACTTTTAATTATTTTATTTTCTTCATAATTTAAACAATTAATATTTTCTTCATATTAATATAATGTTTCATAGATTTTGTTGTTGTTGTGAAAATTGTCCCTCTGTTGATTGGTATATATTTTATTTAGCTTTTTGTCCTTGTTACCAAAAGACCCAACAAGAACAATATAGAGAAAGAACTGCTTATTTTAGCTCATGATTTCAGAGTCTTTAAACAGCCTACTTCATTGCTCTAGACCCAAGGTGATGTAGAAAATCATGGCAGAAAGGAATGAAGAGGGATAGCAGCTCAGGACATGGCAATCAGAAAATAGAGATGTCTATTCACCATGGACAAAATGTAAATCCTAAAGTCACATCCCCAGTGACTTATTTCCTCCAGTCACAACTTTCCTGACCTCAGTTAATCCATTGATTAGGTTACTAATCCACTGATTAGGTTACACCTTTGATAATCTTATCATTTTACCTCTGTACCTTCTTGCATTGTCTCATACATGAGGGTTTGGGGATACCTCATATCTAAACCATGATAGTATATATTATTTCTACTTTAATGTATTTTAATATTATTTTTGTTAACTTGATTTACTTTACTTCGTAGGAGGCTTTCCAAAGAATTATAACTTCAGTTTGGAAGAATTCGTTGATTTTAGTGTTAAATAAATTAACAAGGAGTCATGGTCAGCAGAACCTGACACAATAAAGACAGACATAAAGCTTGGAATGGAGGGAGAACTGCATTAAGTTGTAATACTTTTAGAGCATAAAATATGAAGTAATAAGAGACATATATGCTGTCCTTTGTAGGTGCTATGAAAACACAGAGGTATATGAGACAGTCATTAATGTAAGGTGAATTTCCCTGAGAATGGAAAATAACTGAGAAAGGTATTTGTGTGAAATTATATGAGGTTAAACAGGTGGTAAAAGAATAAAAGATAATGATAGAGGTTGGAGTGTTAAGTCACATGTAGGGTATATTTGGTTCAATCTCACAAGGGAACACAGAACCATGAAAATTGCACCTCATAACTTTCTGCTTTCTGCATCTGAAGCAAGTTATACTCCTTTCAGTCAACAATTAAATACCAAGGCTCCTTAGGGAGAGGCAAAAATATCTAGATTAAAAACTTAGGAGTATTTAAAAAAATAATAAAATCAATTAAAAAAACTTAAGAAAGCTGAGCATAAAAGTAGTGAAAAGATTTTGAGTCATATGGATGGGGCTCTTACTGTTTCCACAGAGCCATAGGCTCCACAGGGGTTTAATTGATCTCCAATTTCATTTACATTAATGAACATAACAAGTTGCTGGCTCAGAAGAACCCTATGTTATAGTTCTTTAGTGATCATACTTATCATAATTTATTTGATCCTCAAACTTGTTGCATGTATGAATATCAATATTTTTCATGATTTAAGGTTTTGAACATCTATTCATTTCAACACACAACATGATAGGTATGTGCCTGATATCCATCATGGTGTTACAGTAATTAAAACTGAGGATTTAACAACCCTTTACATATTAGGGAGTAGCAAGAAATAAGAATTAATTGGCAAAAAAAATTTCACCACAGTGGAGGAAAGAATGTTCTGGGTGATTCTTCTTATAAGAAACATCTTCTTGATCCTTATAGTGACTACACAACTTAGCTACTCTATTCCTTCATTTTTCAAGAAGACTAAATTTCATTGTGAGGTTTGGCAACTATCCCTAAAGTTGCAAATTTGGCTTGTTGTCAGGCCTTCCCGATTTGCCCATGTCCCTACTGCAATAGTCTAGTCACCTACCTCATCATTGAAAATCCAGAACCAAATGTCACATCTCATGGGTTCAATTACAAGTTTAGTCCATCCTTTATGCTTAGCATGAACTAGTCCAAAAAGTGAAAGGAAGAGTAATCAATAATCATGCATAATTAGCTTTCAAGTAAAAGATGCAAGTGAAGTACCTGTATTTACCTTCTAAAATATTCTATAGAGTCTTTATTAAACAAAGGTGTATTACTAAAATGCATGAATTGTGTGGAGATTAACATGGTAGGCTAATAACAATGTGAGGAAAAATGCCTATGTAATTTGCCTTCTTATGGCCATAATCTTTTCAAAGTCAAACCTAAATAAGTCATCTGTATGAGATTAATGTGTAATGAAAAGAATGATAAATAAGCTTAAACAATACATTAATGAAAACCAGTGAGGTCTATAAGATGGAAATTTGTTTCCCTATGAATTGGAGAAACATAATTTGAGAGTAGTCATTGTAAAATGAGTAATATTTTGGAGACTTTTAGTAATTTATATCTGATTGCTAATCAGAAAAATATAGTAAAATCTGACCTGCCAACTCTAAGATTATTGTTAAGGAAAAAGGATGTGAAAAAAAATAATATTGTAGTATGTATTAAGAATACTATTCTCTTGCATTTGTATTTTTACTTTTGCTTGATGAAGATAAATGGATTTATGACTTTGTTTTCAAGCTGCACATACCATTTAGAAATTTCTATTGCAGATCATCTAATCATATATTTGTATGTTTGCAACAATATGCACATATGTGTATGAACTATAGGGTTTTGTAGTTTTTATTCATAGTGGTAGGCAGAATAAAGACCCCTCAAAGATTTTTCTATGACCTAATCTCCAAAACTTGAAAATATGTTATGTGACAAGGCAAGCAGGCATTATGGTTAGAAATGAAATTAAGGTTTCTCTTTAGAATATTCTTATATTTTGAGATAGACATGGTATGTTGATTATCTAATTGGTTTAAATATAATAACAATGATTCAGTAAATGGAAAAGGGACAAAGAAGAATAAGTTTCACAGTGACACAATATGTGAAAGATTCAACAGGCCATTGCAGGCTTCTCTCTCAGAGATCCAGAAGGAACACAACCTTGTGAACACATTGATCTTACCCAAGTAAGATCCATATTAAATTTTCAAATAATAAATGAGCACTTTTTAAAGAGTTTGTATTATTTCATATAACAACTATAGAAAATTAATACACAAATAGATAAAATGGTCTATTATATTACATGGAAGTATAAACTTGAAGAAAATAAAATTTTGACAATGTGTTAGTAAATAAAAAAATACAAAATGCATGATAACCATTCCACTAAGTTAAAAACTTAGAACAAAGGAGTTTAACATCTTCAAGGGGAATGGGAACACTGCAATAAAGTTTGAATGAGTTAATCATTTTGGGTAAAATTTGTCAAGCACTTAAATATAATTTTTTGTATATTTTGTTATTATTATTTGGGGGAGAAGATAGATTTATCTGGGAAACAATTCAGATCTTTTAGTGGGTAGCATATACCTCCTTACTTTTCCCTTCAGGCTTTAGAGAATTTTTAAGAAATTACAGTTGTAAAAGAAATACAAATGTACATTTATTCTTAGTTACCATATTACATAAAATCCCAGTTACTGGTGAGAAAAGAAGACTGCATATTGCAACAAAAGAAAAATAGTCAGTGTTCAAAAACCACATGTATTCTTTTTTGGCTGTTCCCAAGCCAATAAAATATCCAACTGTGATGAGTTTCAATGTTGTTAACATAATTCTGAAAAGGAATTAGCACTTCCAAGCACAATAATTTTGTCATAAATGAAGGAGTGGGAAGGGGAGGAGGGAAAGGAAGGAGAAGACAAGAGAGACTGAAAGAGACAATGGGTTCTGGCACCCTCTGTCAGAATGCTAATAGTTGCTTCTATGGCAACAGCAGGTTTAAGTCAAGGGAATCAGGCATTTAGATGATTCACTGTTGCATCAGGTCTTGTCATTTGCATTTTACTTTTGCTCATTATCCTTATTAGGTAGAGGCACTGAAAATCATGTTGTTTATGCAAAGCAATTATTGAGGGAAAATATAAAATTTTCACATAATATTTTAGAGATCAATAAATAACAAAAGCAAAAAGAAAAGATGCAAGTATAAAAACATTTTCATTTTGTCATAATTTGGAATTAAAATTTTAGAAATAATACAATCTGAAGATGAGAATTGACACAGGATTTGGATTGCTTTAATAACTGACTTCCTTTTTATTGACATAATATAAATTGTGCTTTTAAAATGATCAAATTTTTATGTTACATTATCAGCTCACCTTTCCTCCATATTCATTATTCTTTCATAAGATGACCTTTACATTATAGGTGGGATGAGCCAGTTAATACTTCTTGTTGGGAATGTTTCTGTACCTGTCTGAAGTGTCCATCTCTAGGATCATCCTAATTTCAAAGCTAGGCTTCCTATGAGAAAAGCCTGTTTAAAAATTACTGCCTCTATAAATTGTATTGCTGTGAAAGATAAATAAGTGTAAAATAAAGAGAGGTAGAAGAAAGAATATGATGGCTAGATGATAAGATGTACAGAAATTGAAAATGAATGTAAAGATGGAGTCACTAAGAGACAGTCAAGTAGATGAATAATATAGTGTGAGATTGAAATATTAGCAATATAATCAAATAAATTAGGGGAAAAATAAGCATCCTTCAAAACTACATATCCCTTACCTATGATCCATTGAGTTGTTTTTCTTTAGTAGATTATAGTTTTTTTGCATTTTAAAATATATTGTCAATTATCTTATTTAATCTGCATATCAGTTTAAGTGACATTCCCTATCTCTTTACTTCTGTTTTAACATTTGTTCCATACAAGCTACTCCTGCATGTTTTCTTTCACAGATCCCTAAAACATAAATGTGTGCCAGTATTTTCAGTGACAAGTGCTGGTCTGAATCACAAGCATGTTCCCAATATGGGATATGGTGTATATATGTTTAGTTTATACTATATTTTATATATATATATATATATATATATATATATATATATATATACAGATATCTCACAATATAACTTGAAATACAAAGAACGTCATCTCTGTGGCCATTGGGCCTTATCCTCCAAAAAACATATATTACCAGACCATGCCAGAGTATGTATTCTTTTATTAAGAGTAACAAAAGATAATTATGTATACTTCATTTTTGTCTGTGTAGTCTTGATACTTGATACTTGATACTAGAGAGCCAGGCATCTTTCCAGAATTTCAAACACAAAGAAATGTGCATTTCTAAAATTAAAAATATAAGTGTTATGTTATATAGGTTGAGCATTCTTGATGCAAAGCTCTAAAATCCAAAATGGATTTATATAATTTTGGATTTCATATTTTTAGACTAGGAATGCTCAACTAGTATAGTCTGAAAATATTCCAAAATCTGAAATACTTTGGTACAAGCATTTTTGATAAAGGATACTAAGTTTATGCATCCTTAAGCAAACTTAGTTTGTGCATTCTTAAATATCCATAGCAATCCAGTCTGTGATGCCCTCCTGTAGTGGGTACCCAGGAGAGATAACAAAGTGAGCTAATTCATTTTGATATATTTTATAGCCAGTTTTAAGTGCATTCCAAACAAAACCAAAATGGAGAAATCAATGGGTAAATAGTTACCCATTAGCTGTATGAACAAATGAGCTACACACATTTGTCAACATTTTTTTCATATATTTTAAGACACAATGGGAGCCTATTCTTCCAATATAATCAGACAACATTTTACTGTAGATGGTCTGACTCTAAGGGTATGAAAAATAAGGCCAAGTAACTTACACTTTTATTTTTGTTCAAAAATAATATAATGCTATTTCCATGTAATTCTTTACATGTATACATAGAAGCAAATTTGTATACACACTTAGATGCATATGTGTATATGCAAAGGCATACATATATATATATATATATATATATATATATATATATGTACATATATGTTAAACACACATATATATTATCCATATATTTTATACACACAAAAGAAAGATGAATAGCAGACAAAGTCTTCAAATGTGTAATGACTACATTCATTCACTATAATAGTAGTAGCAATTAGCCTCTCAGGAGCGTAATAGAGATGCTTAAAGGATGTAATTGCCCAATTACTATGATATTCTACTGTGACTTTTTTATTCTTTTACTTTGCATTTTGGTGAAACTAAATAGCATTTCTTTTACAACCACACAATTTCATCTCCTACAAGTAACGAGTATGCTCTCCCAAGACCAAAATGTGAATCCTTAAATTTGTAAAAATAGAGTCAAGCAATCATATGGTTTTCCAAAATAGGGAAAATAACTTGTTGGACTTAAAGTTACAACAAAGTAAATAATTCCATTATAGTAACTCTGTGTTTATGTATCCTGTGTTGTCTTAGGCTGAAAGATCTCTTGGACTTCAATATATAAGAAATGTTTTACCTAGTCAGTGGGCTTTTTTCATCATAGACTTGAGTGAAGTTCTTCAGTCCATCTCAAAGATCCTTTTCCTTTCAGTAGTATTCATTAAGTCTTACTTTAGAGTTCATCAAAATAACATGATTTTTGTTTCAGCATTATTTTCTGTCTGAGCTAACTTGAATCCCTATTGTAATTTAATGAGGGTTGATGATATCAGAAACCCACTTAATGAATTTTTTTTTCATTTTTTCCTGCCACCAATTTTGCCAAGTGGCTATTATTTCTATAGTAAAGATTTTTTAAAAAGTCATTGAAATGGTAGGTATCAGCTTGAGTTCTCTTGTTTCATAAATTGTAAATTTAGAATTAAAACTAAATCAGTGTTTTGTGTATGTATGTTTAATTCAAGCTAAAAAATATGCACCTTGGGTCTCCCTCCTACTTTCAGCAATTTTGAAGCACCTTCTGACTTTGGGACCTGGAACATATCAGAGGCAGTAGTGGTATATCTGGACACTAGTATTATTTCTTTCCTTTAGGGTGCTTTCAAATGCCATCCTCCAATTCACACTAACATGAGGTTGACCAGATACCCAAAGAGCCCTGATCTGCAAACCAATGGATTAGAGTTTTTAGATTACGGTCTGAAAAACAGATATTTATCATTACTCAATATGTTATTAATTTCAGAGGATGACTTGAAATTGTACCACTGGATTAGTGAGAACCCTCTGATTTGGGGTTACATTTAGTCATTTTTAGGCATGGGGCCAGAACAATCATATAATTTAGAATCCATCAGTTAACTTGGACTTACATTTCCTGCCTCTTGCCTTTCTGTGTTTTCACATGCTGATCTAATGGGATTTTATAACACAATGGGTTATGAATATATAGTGTTTATTGTGAATCCCCACCACTGGCATGCAGTACAGTTAATTTATTCATTTTTCAGATCCTCTGCCATATGTCAAGTAATCCTCTGAAAGAGGTCGTACCTATCACTTCTTATGGCTTATAAGGTCTTTTCTTCTTACTACGTACAGACCTTTATGATTAATGTTCTTTCTTTTCTCTGATCTATGGGGAAATATCACACTCTCTAGGTTGGGCTTTAGCATGCCAGGTGAGAGAAGTTATTTCCTGCAGAAATAGGAGTGGCATGTGAAAGGAAGTGATGTAGTCAGTATTGAAAGAGATCACATTCTAGAATGCCTAAAGAATTGAAGAATGTGTTATTCTGGTTTTTTTTTCAAAAATCCAAATGGTTAATTTAGCATTGCAGAAAATAAACCATTGTTCACATTTTACTTCATATTGCAGGCAAGATTTGCACTTGCAGTCTTTACTGCTAAAGCCAAGTAATGACATTTGGGAGAGTCATTGCTAGCCAGGAGTTTTGGTGACTTAATGTATCATGATGCATCATGACAAAAGTAATGACCTATAACCAGAACAAAATTACTTACATAGGTAAGAAGGTCATCTTTGTTTCAATACAAACTAGTTTCAAAGAACTATGTGTTTGTGATCAATAACAGTGCTACAATCATTACTCTAATAATAATTCTTAGCCAGGAATTGGGAAATCACACATGCTTGACCTCTTTTCTTATAATGAGAGATATGAAATTAGCTAGAAATTGTGAATGCCACTACAACTAACAGGAAGAATGGGTTTCTGGGCCCAGGATCAGGAAAAAAATGGTGTTGGTGCACTTTGATTGATCTGAGTAAAACAAATATCTCTTCTCTACCTATTATTCTAATCTTCATTGATAAATAACTCTCTCACAGAGATGCATACATTTTAATATTTTATTGAAGTTGCTTATATAGGTTGAGGTGCAATAAAATATTATTTTCCCAAGGTCTTTCATGGCTTACTTGAAGCCTTATCCCAGGATTTTTATTGATTCTATAGTTTCCTCTGTCTTATGGCTCACATATTTGCTTCTCCATTGATGCTACCTCTAACTTGTAGTTATTCATTTTCTATACACCAATCAATGTCACTTAAGTGGAAACATTTTCATGAAGTTCATTTATGATATGCTGTACTCTATGGGTTGAAAACACATATGCTTTTATCATTAATATTTTGCATATAATTTAATGAATAAGCTTTCTTTATGATTCCTACCTCTCCTCCCCACGGCTCTGTTTTATATCTGTTACTTAGGTAAGAAGAAAACTAAACAGCACATGTATTATTTTGTGGTTGCTTGGGAAATATTATTGTAATATGAAAATCTTAAGATATAAAGTCACACTATTCTCCACCTGACTTCTGAACCAATGAAGAGATAAAATAAGACAGATAAACATTTCATCTGCATTACTGGTGACTCTTAAGTAAAATGTTACTAATTGTAATCTTAAAATTAAGAAAAATATTGATTCTGTCTCTGGCAACTAACTAACTGCAGACAATCTTTCAACATGGCAGAATGCCTTGGAAACAGGACATGGCATGTCTATTTCCTGAAGGTAAGCTGTCTCCAAAGCATAAGGCTGAGCTGCAACATGCTTAGCACCCTAATCCAACTCATTCTCAGGAAGCTAATGCTTTCCCTTGAAGAAGTTTTGTGGGAGTCAGGAGAGGTGAGGAGTATTACTATATGATGTCCCTCTGAGGGATTTCACAATTTCCATTCACATAATATAAAAATATTTTGATAGAAGCACTAAAAATTCAACTAAAATGCACTCAAAAGTGATAAAAATGTATATACACTGCTTTCTTTTACCACAGCAAATAGATAAAATAATTTAATAATTTTCAAGGTTTCCCTTTAGGGGAACTTTCATCTTGGATAGAGTGATATTTCTACCATAATTTCTACATTAATAAAGTTTTGAAATGACATATATATGCTGAAAAACTATCTAAACCTAATGTAAGAAGAATTTTGCTATGATAAAAGAAGCTCTCAATCAAAAAGTTTTGAGGAAAAAGAAGTAAAATATTACTTTAAATTTCAATTTCAAAATAAAAATATGGCCATAAAGTATGCAATAACATATGTCAGAAAAGAAATACAGAAATGTTATTCTGGCAAGAAAAAGAAGAAATCTTAAATTATTGGTACCAATTGTCATTCAAAGAGTCTTTCCATTGACTGATTTATCTAGTATAATCCTATAAATCTTACATCAAAGGTAATGTCTAAATTTTGTAGAGCTACATGAGGCATTAATCAATACATTATAGGAGATCTTAACAACATGAGGCATTAATCAATACATTATAGGAGATCTTAACAACAGAAAACTTCCAAATATATCTGTGGCCAGTTCTATAAAATTAAATGTCCCAGTAGCCTTAACATACAGGTAAAATTTGATTAAATCTGCCAAGAGGTTAAAAAAAAGGACTTCCTCAAAATTATGCTTTTTTACTGAACCTCAATGAACCCTCTATCAGAAGCTTGCTAGTGAAAAGAATCATCAACATTGTAAATGTGATTCAAAAAAAATAATTACCTAGAAAATACATTAAATTATTTTGTTCTCCTGAAAATACTTTTCTTTTCAAGGCAAGCTATTTTTTTTTACCACAGACTGAGAATTTTAGTGAATGCCTTTGCAAACTTTGCAATCCTAATAGTACCACTGAAATAAATCACTATACATCTGGGTATGATCTGTTGATTCCATTCTAATAATTCCAAGTTTCATATTCTAATGGTAGAACTAAAGCATATAACTCTACAAGAATACTCTCATAAAATGCAACACAACGTGATTGAGCATGAATTATTGGTAATGAGGTCATCCTTCAGTTTTTACTTTTTCTTCATAGAATTTTAAAAAGAGGCATTATTATATTTAGAAGAAACACAAAAGCTGAGAGCTCCTACATTGGAAAAAAGTATATTATCAAATTATAGAATATATTGTCTGATTATCATAATATCACCATGTGATGAAGAGTTTACTTAGATAAAATTTTTAAAAGGCATTTGCAGGCACATTGTTATAACTCTCTCTTTTTTTCCCTTAATAACCCATATACAGAAAGGAAGATTAATTCAGTTCCATCATACTATTTATATCTCTTATGCCTGGTCACTTGATATTTTAAACATATCTTGAATTCTGTTCATTATGTAATTTTTTAATTAGATATAATTTAACACAGTTTAATATTATCATAGCAAGGTATTGCATGTGAAACCTCTAACTGCATTTTCAAAATTCTACTTTCTTTTGAATCTAAGTGTGATTACTTTGAGAAAACAAATATTAAATAAAGTAGTGAGGTTTGCTAAATACAGAGAATTTATTTATTTATTTATTTTTAAATTTTCAATTTTTTATTGATTGTTCAAAACATTACAGAGCTCATGATATATCATCTTTCATACATTTGACTCAATTGGGTTTTGAACTCCCCAAATACAAATTGCAGACTCACTTCTGTTACATACTCACATTTTTACATAATGGCATATTAGTGACTGTTGTATTCTGCTACCTTTCCTATCCTCTACTATCCCCCCTTCCCTCCCCTCCCCTCCCAGCTTCCCTCTCTACCTCCTCTGCTGTTGTTCAATTCTCTCCCTTTTTTCCCCCTCCCCCTTGCCCCTCATAACCTCTTATAATTTTGTGTATCACTGAAGGTCTCCTACCATTTCCATATGCTTTCCCTTCTCTCTCCCTTTCTCTCCCCCCATTCGTCTTAGTTTACTGTTAGTCTTTTCCTCATGCTCTTCCTTCCTGTTCTATTCTTAGTGGCTCTCTTTATATCAAAGAAGACATTTGACATTTGTTTTTTAGGGCTTGGCTAGCTTCACTTAGCATAATCTGCTCTAATGCCATCCATTTCCCTGCAAATTCTACGATTTTGTCATTTTTTAATGCAGAGTAATACTCCATTGTGTATAAATGCCACAATTTTTTAATCCATTCGTCTATTGAAGGGCATCTAGGTTGGTTCCACAGTCTTGCTATTGTGAATTGTGCTGCTATGAACATCGATGTAGCAGTGTCCCTGTAGCATGCTCTTTTTAGGTCTTTAGTGAATTTAGATATAAAACATAATAACAGGTGTTATTCCTTGCAAAATAAATTTAGAAAATTCTCAGGAGACCTAGCCAATCTTTTGACTTTTTATAGTACCAATTGAAAGAAATATTAATAACTTTTGAACATAAGTAAAACCTATTTTAGATACTAAGTTATACTGTTTTACAAAATTGTTTTCAGTACATTGAAAATATGTATTAATGATTTTTCTTTTTTTTCATAAAAACATGAAAACATTTTATTGTATGTACAATAATGAACACAAATTGAAATAGGTCACCAAAGAGACCAGAAGTAATTAAAGAGGTATTTTTACAGTAGCACATCACAGTAAACAGAAAACCATTCACAGATTCAACATTGATACTGTTTTTGTGCTTGGTTACACATGGAAGTGAAGCATATTACTCAATTTTGGATGATCTGAATTTTAAACAAATACCTCAATGATTAGTAAATGCTATTTTAATCAGTCAGTGTCATCATTAATAAATTCTTCAGCTGCTGTGCCTGTGTTCTGAATCTCTCCATTTCTTTCTCTTTGAACATCATCATCACAATCTGTACTTTGTTCAATTCCCTGTCAGATTCAGCAGCATCTTCCCTTATAGCTTCCTCTGGATTTTCATTTTCATTGGGTGCAATAAAGCCATTGTTGTTAAAGATATTTGCATTATCCTCGCAATCATCTTTGATGTACACTTTTTGATGGCACATTGGACAAGTATCTTGAGTATACGGCCATTTTCGAAGGCAAAGTGCATGGGAATGATTACATGGCATAATACGAGCAGATGTTGTAAACTCATGATAGCAAATTGCACATACATCATCTATTTCTTGCAAGGCGATCCCTTTTATTTCAGGAAGTGAATTAATTTTCTTCATAGCAGTTCTACAATTCATAAATGTCTTCCAGCCATTCTTTGCTTGTAAGTAGATGATAAAATAGGCATGTAGGCACATCATACAAGCTCAAATTTTACTTCCTGACACAAACATCATAGTATAAGCCCCATTTGCAAACATTACTACTCCAAATATAAATTCAATAATATTGCCTGTTGAACGAACATAGTAGATGTAATCATCAAGCTTTTCCCAGAGGACATTATAATAGCCATCAATCATGAACAGTGTATAGACAGTGAGAGAAACAATTACTTTTAAGCAGAGTTCCACAGAAAAGGCTGTAACTGCAAACAACCATGTATTTAGTGCATAATGATGCCAAAGAACATAACTAAGTAAAAGAGGAAGAATAAGCAGGCAAGCAGAGACAAACAGAAGAGGAAAATGTCTACAAAAAGATGATTCATTGGAGGCACCGAGAGACATGAATACAGGGTCTGTCATTCCATGGATGAAATGTAGGACTGCAGTTAATAAAAGGCACATGTTTCTACTTAAGTGAATAAGTCTTTCTTCTGGTCTTAGCCCACTTAAACCAGTCTGAAGAACAAAAATAAAAAATAAAACTGGTACTACAAAGCTAAGCCACCTGTCATCTTCTTCAGTTGATCCAATAAAGGCCAATATTCCAAGTCCCAAATAATGGGCTACTGAGGAAATTACAGCACTCATGCCCAGGACAGTTAGTGTAGAATCACATCCACTAATTATAAGATTGCAAATGAGGTCCCAGAATTCATCCCAAGAAATGAAAAAGGACTCAGTTTCATTTGCCATCCTTAAAGTGTACATTAACACTGTAGCCTGAGCTGTAATCCTTTTCAGCCAGAAGTATATCTAGGAAATGAATCCTCTTCCATGTGTCCTTCATCAATAACTGTCATCCATAAATTCGATACACGTGCCTCACTAAAAGATAAACATATCCTGTGGAATAATAAAACCACTTAAGTTTCACTGCTAAGACAAGCACTGTATTTAATATGAGAATCAATGAAAAGGTAAAAACTAAAATCTCTTTGATATGTAAGGGTAGCTCTGTGATTAATCCTATTAATGGAACCAAGAGATCCAAAATAATTAATTGTGAATAGATGGAATGAATCTGGAGTAGTGTGATGTATCCAATTCCAAATGTTAGCTGTAAAATAATGAGTGCCATCCATAATGAGGGCCCTTTTCGAAGAAGCAGCTCAATTCCAAAAGCTGATGTATTGTAGGCACCATAGAAGTCAATGTGCAAAGAAGCATAGTAATTCACCAACACTGAAGTTGCAGCTAGTAGAAAGGCTGAGCGGTGGGGCGGGCCTGAGAGAGGAGGGAGGGTGAACAGTAGGAGGGAGGGTGGGGTGAGTCTCCCGACCCGCCGCCATCCAGGGCCCTGTCCCGCCGGCCGGCCTGCCCAGCCCTGGTGTGGCAGATGCTCATGGTGGCGGTGGGGCCCCGAAGCAGCAGGTGCGGATGTCCCATCAGATAGTTATGTTATGTCTTAGTTTTGTAAAATTAAAATTTTTCTGTAATTTTCTCATCAGAAATATATATTCCTAATTTGAATCTATTATTTCCAATTTTTTGTTAAACAAGTTTTACATTGTATAATATTCAAACCCCATAACATTGGGCATGCCCTGTATATAATAACTCCACCTCTCTGAATCTATTTCCTCATTCATAAAATAATAACTATCTCTCTATTTTAGAGTAAGAATATTTTGGATAATATATTAAAATGCATTTAACAAAGGTCTTGAGAATTAGTACATGTTCATAAATGTTAGTGGTTCTTTTATATATGTGCAATTACTATTTATATTCTAATTCTTGACATATGACTCATTACTCCATCTAACCCAACCTCTGCCCAGGAATATAACTAACATCAAAAGTCAATGTCAGATAGTCTTCACTGGAAAGCTTTACAGGGATCCCCATTTTCTATAAGGCTACTTATAGTTCAGCTTCCATCTACATGTGTCACCCACCAACTCTTGAAATCTCCGTATGTACCATCATCAGATACAATGCACTTTGATGTGTTGGAGGAGCAAGTCATACCATTTTGCTTTTTCCTCCTTTGTACTTGAAATGTAATCTTTTTGAAAGTTTTTCTGTCTAAGTTAAAGTTCTATACATCCCTTAACAAACATATAAAAATGACATTTTAAAATAATAAATTATAGCATAATTAATGAGTATTTGCAACTTCTTTACACCATTCATATGGCCTGAAAGATAATATTGCTAAATACAGGAGACAACTTGTATAATCTTATATTAACCACCAATTCTACACCTATACCTAAAAACTATGCAACTCTGTATTAGGAAGATATACTCTATGTGTCATTGTTTGTGCAGAAGAATGCTGAAGGCCTCACAAGGGAAATGGATAAAATGTGTTAGAAGTACACAAAGAAATAATTTGAATAATTAATTGAGGTATCTTTTCACTTTTATCTTTGAATGAAAAGAGTAGAGTAAGCAGTTAAGTCTATAGAGTCAAGCAGTTTTATAAATTAAAGCACACTGAAAGCAAAACTTTTTATATGGAGACAAAAATACTATATGCATTTGAATGAGCACCTATTATATGGAAAAAAAATAATGCAGTACTGGAAATGCTACATAGAATTTCTAATGCCTGATCTCATCCATCATAAGATTATTTTCTTCTCTATTTTTTCTTTCTCTCTTTCAATACCCTTTTTTGGAGTAGTATAATATTATTAGTGTTTTAGTGTGTTGCTGCTGCTGTAACAAAACACCTGAGATTTTGTAATTTATTTTCAAAAGAAATTTATTTCCTCACAGTTCTGAAAATTTGGAAGATGCAAGCAGGTTCAATGTCTGCTGGTTTTTTTTTTTTTCATTCAAATAGCTGTGTTCAGGCAGAGAGTATGCTGGGATTTGCCATTTTGGCTGCCATCACAATTACCCCTATCAGTGTCTATGCACAGATGCTGACTGTGGGTAACTATTACTGGCATGTTATTCTGTCTGCTCATACAAATGAATAATCATTGGCTCATGATCACCTGGACTCCCTAGATCACTGCAATGGCCCAGCTGGGCTGAGTAGGAAATCTAGCTAATGAGAGAGATTGTTTTTTCTCTTCTAGCTAGAATGCATGATATACAGAATTTCACACAGCTATCTTTTTAAAGATAAACTTTTAAAATTTATTTAAATGTTTCTTTTCTTACCTTGTTAATGAAAATAAAATCAATGGCATCATGCATGTACGGTATTAGACAGCCATGCAGAGATGGATTTAAGATTTTGAAACTTGTAGTTAAATGGAACATTACTTTTTCCTATGATACGTTATACTATTGCTAATGAATAGCATCAGTCTAGCTGCTTACTGTGAAATTGCCACTCTTGTACCATGCCTGCAATAAAAAAGAAACACAAATGCTGTTATTAAAGCAGAAAAGATATTCTATTTTTGAGTGATCCAATGTAATCTAATAGCACCTAAGTAATGAAGTAAACATCATTAGTGAGTTTTTCAATGCATGTTTACATTTTGCTACCTTTCCCCCCACCTCATTATACAAAGTTTCCAAAGTTATAGCCTACTTTTTAATATTTAAATTGTCAATCTATAATTTACAGAACCATTACCATCAAAAGGATATGTGTACTATATTCAGCAATTGCCATTTTGCTCTAAAGTACCAGGTAGAGAAGAATAGGAAAAATGATGACTTTAATGTGCCCCCATTGGAAATGATGATAGTACAGTGTTCCTAGATCTTGTGAGAGTTAGAAACCTTAAAAGAATACACAGAATTTCACACAGCTATCTTTTTAAGATAAGCTTTTAAAAATTTATATAAGTATTGTCTTTCTTATTAATGGAAAACTAATGTCAACATGCATATACAGTGTAAGATGGTCATTCAGTGATAGATTATGAATGTAACCAATTAATACACATGATGTATATAACCAAAAAACAGTGGAGCAATTTTTTTCCTATCAACCTTCAAAATCTGACTGTTAGTACAAGATCCTTGATTTACAGGATAATATTTCAATGTTTTAAATTTGAGATGAAGAGTATAATGCAAGAGATTTTATAAAGGCTTTTTTTCTTGGACTTGTAAATATAACTTAAAGAGAAATTTAATTTTTAATTCGAAAACCATTATGAATTTTCCTATAAGTCACATTCTTCCTACCAGAGAAGAACTGCATTTTACATGACTCATGTTGTTATGATACTATTGCCTCAATGGATTCAGACTTTTTGCTTTCCTCTCTCAATGCACTGTTGTCTGTCTACATTAGTGTCTAAGACATGTCATGACACTTCCAAGGGAGTACCCTCACGGTTGACATTAACCCTCTGCAATCCACATTCAATGGTATAATCTAAGAAATTTTTACAAAACTTTGAGATTATCATCCACTAGTTTATAAAATGTGAATGGTCTTTTATGGTATGAAAGTCACTCTCTGTTGCTTATCTTGAATCCATTTTTCTCTTATATGCCTGTAGTTCCCAAATGAGGATGGGTTTGCCCAGTGAAGGATCCTTAGCAATGTATGGGAATGTTTTTGGCTTGTATAAGTGAGAAAGAGGACACAACTGTCATTTGGTATATAAAGGCCAGAGAAGTAACTAAATATCCTCAATACATAGGACAGTCCCTAAAATCAGGGAAACATATAGCCCAAAATGTCGGCAATGCCAAGATTGTGAAACTTTATGTATGCCAACAATATATCAGTCCATTTATGTCAGTAATGTAGTCACAAGATAAAAATCAAATTCATCAAAATTTGCAAGCAAAATGTTTCATGGTTTAGTCCTGATGTCCCAACAGTATTTCTTGTCACTCTACTTCCTGGTTCTGAATTATTCATCATTTACAGAAATCATTTTTGTAACCATCAAGGTAAGCTGAGCCACACTGACAAACACCTCTACCATGTCGGGAGCTTAAGTTCACAAATTTTATTCCCAATACTGCATGTTCAATGCATGGTGAAGCATGTTCTCATCGTACTTACGGGAGACCTTGGTGTAAGGAAACTGCATTGTTGTGAGGGGTTTCTATTTCAAGCTGAGTCTTTAGATTTCATTGTACCAACAAAAGAAAGTATGAAATATTGCACAATGACTCTTAATTGCTGCTGTCCACAATCAAAACATGTCATTTCCACTCACATTGGTCACATCCAGTGTCCTATCTAAGATTAAAGAGAATTTTTTTTTAAGAAATTAGTCAAAATCCTTAGTGAATACTGATAGTGCCTATCTACTTCATGCTGTTTTTCCTTATATTTAGAGCCAAGTCATACTTATATTTCAGTTTAATTTGATGAATGACTTCTTAGATAATGGTGTTTTGATTCATTTTCTTCCTAGACTTCGTTGGATGCCTTTCCTATCACATTTTGGACACATACCTCACAACACTTAGCACTTACTGTGTAAGTCTAGTTACTAGCTAGCCTCCTCTACATGAAGCATATGAGGTTTCTTATTTGCTATATTCATAAATAATCATTCATGAAATATATACTTAAAGGTTTTCTTACAAAAGCAAAAAGCCAAATTATCCCAATTAGACAGTGAAATATGATTATTTTTTTCTTTGAAGCAAGAGCCTCTTGCCTCCAGGTACCTCATCATTTCCTTACTTAATGCCCCAGCCACACATCCTCCTTCCCGTGTGAGCAAATGTGTCACATACCTTCTTAGCACCACAAAATATAATATGAAAGCATTATAAAAATCATGTTGTATATATTATTTCAATTTTTAGTACCCTGGGCAATATTTTCTTTAAAAATGTGATTACTAAGTAAAGATAAGAGAAATTGTAGAGGGTAGTCAAATTCTTGTTCAACCTGATTACCTTTAGACAACACAAGAATCATCCAAGCAGCTTTTAGCATCCCCGGAAGAAAAAATGATCATGAAAACTGTCGTGTGAATATAATGGGTCCCAAGGAAACCTAAAACAATTTGAGGAAGATGGAATTTTCTCCCTATGAAAGATATAACTTTTTTCATATTACTGTGAAAAATATTTACTTCATCACTGTTTCAGAAGTAGATATACTTTATTCATAAATTGGAATTCCCAACTAAATAAACATAGCTTCATAATTCTAACCATGGGAATGTTCTCTGGACTCAGGAGACTTAAATTCTTTTCCAGATCTTACCAGTTCACTGACTAAATAAGATTTTTCAGAGTCTTAATTGTATTTTTGTATTTTATTGTTTTTAGCCAGAAAATTGATGTCACAACAGCTGTCTGATTCATTTCAGTTGCCAACAATAAATAGTTATTTGAGTTAATATGTCATAAAATACACAATAAAATGATACAGCCTGTCACAGTGGTACATGCCTGTCATCCCAGAGGCATGGGAGGCTTAGGAAAAAGGATTGTGAGCTCAAAGCCAGCCTCTACAGCTCTAGTGAGGACCAAGCAACTTAGTGAGATCCTATCTCAATCTAAAAAATTTCAAAAGGCTGGGAATGAAATCAGTGGTTAAATGAGCTCAGTGGTTAAATCAGATTACAAATATGATTCACTGTGGCTAGGATATAGTTCTGTGGGAGAGTAATTACTTAGCATTGATTAGCACATGCAAGTCTCTAGGTTCCATTGCTAGCCCCACCCCCACCCCCATAAAAGAAAGAATTCCATGAAAATAAAATGACAAAATTTCAAAAATAAGTCATAAGCAATAATAAACATAACATTTTTGCTAAGTCAATTCAAGTTCAATTAATATTTTCTAAGGTATCAGTAAGAAAGAGAGATAATTTGATTTCCTTTGTGGAATTTGAGAACATTTTCTCTGGAGCAGGGATAGGAAAACCTCTGTTGTTCCAGGATCATATTATTCTACCATCTTTAGGAATATCTGAGATCAAAATAAATTTCATTAAATTTAAAATGAATACAGAAATACTTGTAAAATAGCTAGACAATTCAAGAAATATAGGTAATTCCTACTTATAATAGACAGGTTAATTTTTGGCTTTTTAATTGTGCAGAATTGATACATATTTAGTAGAAACTGTATTTCATATTTTGAATTTGTATTGTTCCCAGAGAAGTGATATGCAGTAGAATCCTCTCATGGTGCTGGTCAGCAGCAGAGAATCATAGCCCCCCAGTCATCCATGACAATGAGGGGAAGCAAGTGACACTCTACAGTGTACTATATTGCTGAGCTAGGAGCAATGTAGGGTAGGTGTATTCAATGTATTTTTTACTTCTTGTATTTTCAATTTACGACATGATTATTGGAATATAACCCATCCTAAGTCATGGAGCATATGCAGCTAACCAGAAAGCCAAAAATAATTCTTAAGAAAAGTAAAAAATGGATGGAAACAAAATAATTTCAATAAGGAGAACCAGCACTAGTTCCACACTTCCAACCCTGATCCTCACTCTAAGGAACAGAAATTACTTTTAATGGGTGTTTCCTATTGTGCCAAGGAAAATGGTATTTTACAGTGCTTTTAAGAATGAGGATTCTCCACTATGCATAAATGCCTACATAGGAGCCAAATAAAAATAGCTATTGCTATTTTTTTGAGTCTTACAATTAAAAAAAGTCTTGATTAATTTAACACTAAGAAAGAGATCTCTGCTGCTTATTCTCCAGTTCTTGTCTTCCATTCTTAGGAATGGGAAATTAAAATAAAGAAAATGGAAAACTGAACAGACCTGCTTATTTCCTAAGCTTGCTGAACCTCACAGGGGCCTTAAGCAGGAGGCAGAGTTTGGTGGAGGATTTCAAAATCTTTTCATTAAATATAGTACTTGTTCAAAAGTATCCCAGGTCCCCTAGGATTACTACTCAGTAAATATTAAATGATCAATCAACTGTTAACTTCTTCTCTTCTTTCTCCCTCCCATGGATAGAATGCAAGGGTTCCTTGAAGTCTGCTCTCAGAAACTCACTGGTTTGAACCCTCTCTTTGTTTTGGATGGTCTCATTTACTGAGATGTGTCAAAATGCAAAAGACCCTTCTGAAACCCATGTGTAAATACCAACTATTGTTATTTACCCTGGGGTTTCTTTGGATGAGTTTTTGTTTGTTTGGTTGGTTTTGTTTGTTTTTGTCCTTGTTATCCTTCTACACATAAATATCAAATTGAGAAAATTTATCATCTCATATGATTCTTATTAAATTCAATGCATTGTTAGCGAAATTTATTTAATCAGAAAAACAGGAAAGAAAATTATTTGCTTGAAATAAAACTATAATAGAGAAAATTGATGGTTTCCCTTTTAAAATCGATATTTATTTCAAAATAAAATTGGATGGATTGTATTTTGCAACATGTTATATTTTATAAATTCAACACACACACACACACACACACACACACACACACAATTTTCTAAAAGAGAAAAATCAGGTCAGTGTTGGCATTTTCCCCCTTAGGATCAGAGAGTATGTATACACTTCGTGTGCTACATACAATCATAGCGGTGTATTTATTCTTTCTTTTGTCTTTTTTATTTGTTTTACGATTCTATAAAAAGGTAAGAAATATTTGTAATAAGCAAGCTATTCAAAAACAAGCTGATGTTAAATATGTTTCTAGGGCCACATTTAGCTTAATCTTAAATTAGAAGCTACTATGTACCTTAAAATAAGCAGGTGAGAATGAAAATGCAGAGGAAGATGGGATATGTGGAAAAGACAAGATTTTACTTTTTATTATTCTGCTATTAATAAGTAAATCAATTAAGAAGAATATTTACTGTAAGCATTTACATTTTTTGCCATCAAGAGTATATCCTAAATGATCCACAGCTTATATACATATTGGGGTGAGCAGCCTCTAAAGTGGCCTCTAGGGATACTTACTGTATTCGACATCATAGGTTCTTCCTTTTCCTGGACTGTGGAATAAATTTATTGATACACTCCTGAAACATAGAATATGGCAAAAGAGACATAGTACATAGACATAGTCCACATAGACATATGGCAGAAGTACATCAATTCTGAAACTAGGATATGCAGAGACCATTACTTTCATTATGGATGTCTTTTCTTATTTCCTCTATTAGTTCCCTTGACGTGGGACAACCAGTTGTGATGTTCTAAACATACCCTATAGAAAGACCTTTTGGTGAGCAACTGTACTTTTAGACAATAAGGATCTGTTTTGTGAAAACACAGGTTTGTGAGCTTGGCAATGGATGTCTATCCCGTCAAGCCTTGAGATGACCACAGTTTCATGCTAATTAGTTTTGGGTTTCAACTTGACTGAGCCATGATACCTACCTTACATACATGGTCACCCATTATTCTGGCTGTTTCTGAGATGATTTTTTTTGTCATTGTTTCTTTTATTTGTTTATTTGTCTTTTTTGATGATGTCAACATTATACTCTGTAGACTTTGAGTAAAGATTATCCTCCATATTGTAGATAAGCCTTATGCAATCAGTTGAAGGCCTTGCTAGAACACAGGCTGCTCTCCCTAAGAAAGGAAAAATTTCACCAGTAGACTGCCTTTGAACTCAAACTACAGCATTTTCCTGGTCTATACCTGCTTTGTCCATCAGAATTTGAACTTGTCAAAATTCTATAATCCTGTTAGCCAATTTCTTAAAGTGAATTTTCTCTCTCTTTAACTTTATTAACATACACACAATGAGCACTCCATATATGTAGGTTCTGCATCAGTGGATTGAACCAAATGCGGATGGAAAATGTAGTTAAGGTTATGTTGACTACAATATACATAAAGACATATTTTCCTTGTTATCATTCTCTAATACATTATAGCCATTGTTTACATAGCATCAGATATAAGTTACCTAGAGAGAGTCTGAAGTATATTGGAGGATTGTGTAAGTTACATACAAATACAAATATTATACCCAGCTATACCATAGGTACTTTAGCATCCTTAGATTTTTGTAAAATAGGAGAAACTGGAAACAGTCTTCAACAGACACTGAGCGATTATCACACGTGCATGTGCGTGCACACACACACAAACACCCACACACCGTTGAGTTTATTTCTCTGAAGACCCTTGGAGAATACAAATCCCATCAGAAAGCTTGACTGCAGCCTAGTGAGAACATAAAGTACAAACAACCTGATGCACCTGGATTCTCCTTCCAAAAAATGGGACATCATAAATGTTTTTATCTGCTAATTTCTATTACATAGCCATACATAACACAAACATGATTATACGAGTGAATAGATATGGCTTATTATTTCTCCACATGTGTTTATTCCTGCCATCTAAAACATGTGTCAAGAATTTATAGCAATTTAGTTGTTTGATCTGTAAATTACATTTGGAAATTTAGTCAGTGTTTTCTGTGAAGTTTAGTTAAAATTGTTTCCTTTTTGACTTCTGTATATTTAAAAAACATTTACTCACTTAACAATATCTTGAGCATATTACTCTCATATAAACTATAACCTGGAATCTTTTATGGTCTCTAAAATATAATGGACATCATTTTCTCCTTTTTACCCTAAATAGGATGAGGACACCTTGGGGTAAAAATAGAACCAAGTGACAAAATAGTATCAGGCCTGGTTTCTGAGAACCAAGCTTCATTGTATTCTTGTATCTGACACACAGTGCTACAGATTGATGCCATTACTTTGAATTACTTGGTAACCAGACTTTTCTGATTACTTTCTAATCAGCCTCAAGTGAAATGATTCAAGACAATCAAACTCATAATAAAAGATAAAAAACCTCTTACATGTTTATTTATTTATTCTACTAATATTTGTTGAATATCATCAATAAATATTGTTGGGTATTTGAGTGTTGACAAGTATTTCAAGAGAAACTTCGTGCAATTAGGTTTCTCATATTTTAGTATGGGGTTAAGATGCAAGTGATAGTATATTGTGTGAGACACACAAACACATATTACATATTAGTTATAGTGGACACAATACCTTTACTTTATTTTATGTGGTGCTGAGGATTGAACCCAATGTCTTATGCATGCAAGGTAAGGTGAGTGCTCTATCACTGAGACACAGCCACAGCCCTTGTGTGGGACTTTTTATACTGCTTTGGAATTCTTGACTTGAGTCAAGTGAAAGCAAAGCTTTGTTTAGTTTTCTGTACAGACTCTCATCAGTTTATGATTTTTTTTAAAAGAGAGAGGGGGGAGAGAGAGAGAGAGAGAGAGAGAGAGAGAGAGAGAGAGAATTTTTTTAAATATTTCTTTTAAGTTTTCGACAGACACAACATGTTTGTTTGTATGTGGTGCTGAGGATCGAATTCCGACCGCACGCATGCCAGGCGAGTGCACTACTGCTTGAGCCACATCCCCAGCCCCAGTTTATGATGGTTTGTCTTCTTTTTTGACTTTTTTATGATGCAAAATTGATACATGATCAGAACTGTACTTTTCATTTTCAATTTCAATCTTTTCCAGGGCTATTGATATATGGTTAAGATACTCGCTTTTTATCATTTTAAAAGTGTTTAAGTTGTAGGTGGACATACTACCTTTTAAAAAATTTATTTTATGTGGTGCAGAGGGTTGAACCCAGTGCCTCACATATGTGCTAGGCAAGTGGTCTATGACTGAGCTACAGCCCCAGTCCTAACATACTCTCTTGTGATATTGCAAAGTGGTAGTGAGCTGTAGCTCTCTATAAGGCTTGAAATCCAGAGAAAAACAACAGATACCCATAATACCATGTTGCACAGTACTCTGTTACTAAGCTAGAACATTCTGTAGGTTAGGAATGTGAGATACATTTTTATATTATCACATTTTTCAACTTATGATGTGTTTATCAGGTGGTCCCCATCATAATTCAAGAAGACTTGTATTGTAAAATACCTGCCAAAAATTGACTTGACTTTCATGCTGACTATGAGGCCTTCAAGCTAGCTTTTCTAGCCTTACCATTCACATCAATGTTCCAGTCTATTTATAAAAATAGCTTTTGAAGAGAAAGAAAAGCATCAAAATCTTGGTACACTGGCCTCCAGGAAACTGCAATTGCTTTCCAACCTGACCTCACCACTAGTGCAAAATGAGCTAAAATACACCAATAAAATCTCTTGAAGAGATTAGAGGATATCAAGGAAGGGAAACTCCCTTTTCATCTCCAGGTTCATGTTTCCTGAAGAGCAAAGAAACAGTCAAACCTGCTCTGTCATAAAACAGAGTAAATAGATGGTTAAAAATCTTGAGATTTTCTTGGTTGATACAGGATTGAGCTATGACGCAGGAATTTGAAATATATATTTGAATGTCAATCAATGCAGGTATATAAAACTAGGAGACGTGCTGAAGATGTCAGTAAGGTAACTGGATTGGTATCCCTTAGGAAAAAGAAAGAAAGGAACTTTCACATAAATCTCACATAACCTTCAGCAACCATGGGTAAGTACACAATAATTCACCTGTATTCATGTGAAGAATTATGAAGTAATGAGCTAGGAAATTAATAAGGTAACTCCCAGCAAAGTGAATCCTTGCTTCTAAGAACACATTAGAGGAGTGGATTCTTGGTATGAACGAATAGACAGAACTATCTGAAAACATACTTAGCAAATGAATTAAACAACATAGATAAGCCCTTAAAAGCCACATATACCATAAATGTAAAAAAATGGCTTTAAAATTAGGCCTCTGGAACTATAAGAAAATATATATCTTCAATTGAGTAAACAAGGATATGTATAATCTCTCCAACAAAGGACTTCTGGCTTTATAGCAAAACTTGCATCATCATTCCTGTCCGCCTCCATACTGTCAATACAGGGTGTGAGGTGGGAGATAATACATCCAAGAAGCAATCCAAAAACCTCATCCTCTAAGGTGTTAGAGTGAGAGGAAGAAACTAGAAACAGTGAGTGGGGCTGAAGCAACTAACATTATAATGGTGAGGTCTGGGCTAGTAGCTGATGGAAGTGGCCAGGTCTAATAAACTGGAATTAAACCTGTCTCAAGAGAAGAAAAGTTGCCATATTCAAACTTAATGATAACTCCAGAGAGTACAGTAAGATTTACCTGCTCCTGAAAGGAATCTATAAATAGCTAAAGCTGACCTTTGTCTCTACCTTAACTTATATAAAAATCTATGTACCAGAAAGTAAAGGAAAATTTATTTGTTTTCTTGGCAGGAGCATGAACCAAGCTTCCCAGTGGCTCAAGGACTGTAATCTACAATCTCTCCAAACTCCTATAAAATAAGGGCAGGAATCCAGCCACCCAAAAGAGTCGAATAGCATTTCACCCCAGGGTTGCAAAAGCCCTAGCATACTATATTCTAATTCCAAAGAAAGAAATTTGAGGACTCAAATGAGAAGATTTCAACAGTTTATTATTTATAAGCCTTTTGGCAATTTTGTTATTTTTGGCAGTGTCAGGTCAGGATGTAACAGAGGGCTTCCCCATGCCTACAGGCCAGGCAACATAGAGGATATGTTGTGTCTCTCTTGTGCAGATGAATTTCTTTGGATATTTTATAAGCACATTTTTATTTTATTTTTTAATTTACAACTAGAGTCACCCCATTTTGGTCCTCACCTAAAGACTGGAGGCAAGGAGGGTGGCCAGTTTTCCATCTCTATTTTCTTCGTTATCACATTCTTTAGAATCCTTTTTATCCCTCTTTCACGAACAAGCTCGCCTAGGCACTGACTAGTGTTTACCTCAACAATTATGAATGAGAGTCCATGTGTGATGAAAAAAGACAAACATGCAAACCACTAAAGAATTGAAAAAAGAAAAAGTAGAACAAAATAAAACAAATTTCTCAACATCCTAGATGAGCCTGTGTATTAAAACTCTAAACCCCAGAGGGGGGAAGAACTTAGAAGGAACCAGGAAAACATTAAGTGCATATTTTCACTCTAAGTGAAAAGGAAAATAAAAGACAGCACTGTAATAATGGCTTTAGAGAGAGGGGGGGGAGAACATTTACATAGAAAATCAGTAAATTATAAATAAAATGGAATAAGAAAATATTTCTATGTAGCTGGACATAAAAATAATTAGAAATATTTGAAATAAAAATGCAGTATTAAGTTTGTTAAATTTAATATCTCTTATAAAGTATGGATGGAAGAATTGGTAATTTAGAATACAACTCTTAGGAATGCACCTAAGCATAACAGAGAACCAGAGATAGATGATAGCTAGGTAGACAGATAGAGATAGTAAAGAATGATTTGTTGAGGGGATGTCCTCATTTTTATGTTTTTTTTCTGTTTCTGAATCTCTGTAGATTGTAGGTTTTTTGTTGAGCTTATCCTTTCTCCCAAGTGTATGTAGTACATCTGTGATTGATAAATTTGGGAAGAATACCTGGTCATACTCTGCTTAGCTCTGCTCCCTTTCCCTGACATAGGGGTATGATTGGTTTCAGAGATCCCCTTTGCTTCTCCAAAAGATTAACTTTCATTTTCCGCAACGCTAGCACTTTCAGATCCAGATGTGTAATGTGCTAAATTCTGCTGTACATTTTAATTCAATCCACTTGACTAATGCACGTAGACATGTTGTCCAACTTGGCCTTTATCTGTAACAGAGGAGTTCTTCATCATCTTTATGTTTTATCTCTCATATTCTTTAGAATCCAGGCAGGAAAACAAATGCAATTTGAAAGAAGCCTGCATGCCAGAAACTATTATTTGCATGGATACTGTGTATATATGTGTTTGTCATCTCTGTTTCTTCCTCTTGTCTATATTTCATGGAGAGTTTTTTGTCAGTATTTTCAGAAAACTAATTCTGTTGTGTTCTTGATGGGACTGGAATAATATATGTTAGGACACCTCTGGCAGCCATGTCCATTTTTCCTGACAACCTTGAGTATTAGTTTTGTCAGGGGTTTGATTGTTCTCTGTTTGACAAGTAAGATTTGACATAGCTTAGGATGCTGTGGGATCATCACTGTTTGGATTTTAGGACTCAACCACCTTCTACTAAAAAGGATTCAGACAACTCCTTTATTTCCCATTGTATAAAAAATGAGATTTTCTCTCAAAGCTACCTGGATTTCTTATGATAACTGAGCCCCATCCTCTTGATGTTATGTTAAAAGAAAAACTTCAGACAAACCAAATATAGCAGAACACATTTGAGCAGAGACCAGATTCAACAATCTAGTGCACGATGGGCTACTAAAGGTAAAGACACTTCCATCCAGCAATGTTGACAGGCAGTATTTATATATAGAAAGATAACTTACAGACAGAAATAGTCTGATTGGTTACAGCTTAGAGTTCACCTTATGGGAATGTGTCTAATTAGTTTATGGCTTGTTATTTTCTGGTAGCTCACACAGAAAATCAGTAATTTTTATGGGAATGTACTATTAAGTTTCAGTTTTCTACATACTAAGTGAGGTTATACCTTGCTATGTATGGTCAACTTTAGGCAAAACTTAAATAATTTTTTTCACATTAGCATCTCATCACTTATGAGAGAAACTATTTGATACTTCTCTGAGAGTGACTCACTTTGTTAATATTATATCATGTTCTTCAGTTCCCTGCATTTTCTTGCAAATGACAATTTCATTCTTCTTTATGGCTTGGTAAAACTCCATTGTGTATATATACCACATTTTCTTTATCCATTCATCTAATTGATGGACATCCAGGCTGAGTCTACAACTTTGTTATTGCAAATCATCCTACAATAAACATGGTATGCATGTATCATTAGAGAATATTGAGTTTAACTCTGGGAAAATACCAATAAGTTGTATAGATGGATCATATTGTAATTGTATTTTTCATTTTTTAAGGAACCTCCATACTGATTTCCATAGTGGCTATAGTAATTTATATTTCCAGCAATGGTGTACCAGAGTTTTTTTTCCCTCTACACCCTTGCCAGTATTTATTGTTATCTATGTTTTTGATCACTGACATTCTGACTGGATTGAGATGGCATCTCAGGGTAACAATTCAATCTTATGTTGAACACAGCAGGAATCTCCAAAGCTAGCACTACTGAAATTGTGCTCCACACTTTTGCATTTATATCCCATGTTTAAGTGAAGCACAAGGCATGAGTCCTGAATCATGCTGCTGGCCTTACAATGATTCTGTATCCCTAAATATATCTTCATACATATATTGTATGAAAAAAAAGACTTCTACTATAAATTGACCTACAAAAGATTAATTTATGGCATGATCATAGATATATAAGTTTAGATATGTACCTTTATCTACATGATACCCTCTTATTATCTTGGGGACACACTAGTATCCTTCACTTCTCTGGGATACCCTGTTTGCTTTCCCCAAGTAGTTCTTACATCAGAGCCCAAGTTAATTCTGACATCAGCCTTGATTTGTATTTATGACCCTAGCCAAAGACAGGCTTGGCAGGAAGAAAAAAACAGCTACATGTGCTCAAACCAAAGAAAACTGTTGATCTTGCTCTGCAATGTGTGCTGTTTTTTAAACATATTTAATTCATAAACTGATAAATGAGAGGGTTGGGGCAATGTTGATAAGATTACCTATAGTGTTAGACATAAACTATCTTGGATTTCATTTGGAACTTTCAATGAACATCACTAAAGAAAGTCAGCAAACTAAGGTGCTAAGTGTTATCATGTGTTTTCCTTTTTGGTTACTCAGAAATGAATGATAAAGGAGATATTATAAGCAAGGAAAATACTATAGATGTTGACAACATCAAAAAAAGGAGTAAGTAGAAAATGTTCAGGAATTTGACATTTGACTTAAATAACCCAGATTAAAGACACATCACTCTCAGTGAAATTACACACCTCCTGAAGCTAAGGTAAACCTAAAGAAAAAAATATCTATCACAAAGAGTTTACTATATTCTATGTTTTGTTTCTGTTTTTTTAAATGAGAACTCTCTGGAATGAGAACTTAGTTTCCCCACACACAATTTAGAAACTAACAAAACATACTTTATTTATGAATCATTTATGCAGGATTCTTCTTGTACCTCTGTTCAAATTTCCCTCTTATTATAAATACCTCAGTCATATTGTATTTAGGTCCCACTCTCACCTACTATGATCTCATCTTAATTTGATTATATCTACATAATTTTGTATTTCTAGGTTCTTGGTGGGGATGAATTTTTATGAGATCCATTCAAACCACTGGAAGTGGTATACAAAAATGTTAGCTATTAGAAATTCCAGTGAACCCTTCTGACATTAGAAATAATTCTAGAACCTCTTGCACAAGTGCAAACTTGAGGGTTGAGAATTTTCCACATCTTTGTGCAATGCCTTTGGTCAATAGTGAACAACCACTGTGTGATTCTGAGAATCCACTTCAAAATTAGGGGAAGCAGGAAGATGCACTTTCACAGGGCTTCATGGATAATATCACAGATGGAATGAAGGCACAAAGAAAGGCAAGAAGACCTCTACTCCATGATTACTGAAAGTACCTGGTGGTGTAAAGAATACACCTTGCAATCTTGCAAAAAGATTTGAGAGGCAGATGGAGTGACATGCTAGGAGAGGATAAAAAATAGGACTCCATGGAGGGATTATGCCCATTTTTCAATATCCCATTCTTAAAATACCACAACAAACAAGAAAATTTTAAAAGGTAGAAAGAAAAAGGTATACCACAATGCCTGGGATTCTCTGTACTTTAGCAACATGGCAGAATATCCTTGATTTCCATATCTTCCCATATTTCTCAGGGAGCCCTAAAAGTCTCTAGCCCAGAATTGCCAAGTGACCTAAACCAAAAAAAAAAAATCAAGAGAAGACTTTTCCTTCTTGCCAAAGAAACTGGGAAATTGTGGCCTGACAACAGAAAACAACTACCTTACTTCAGCTAAACTCAAGTGGAACGTCACTTGCCTTCCAGTTTCAGCACTGGCATGAGAAGATGATCATCCCTTCTCCCAACCCCTGTGTAAAAGCGGGAAGCAGCACTACAGACCCTCTATCCTCAGCTCAATGGAGGAGGACCGTGTTCCCTTTCTCTCTCAAGGCAGTGACAATGCTTCACAATGCTCCTGAATGGCAAGGAGTTGTGCTCTACATGCTAAGTCTCTGCCCCATCCCACAGGGAAAAGTGGGTCAGTAACCTGTTTTCATCCACTTCTCTCATGTAATCAGAAGGATGCACTAGGGAACTGAGCTTGCAAACCCACTCAGAGTCAAAAGTAAACCGTGTACTGGTGTTCTACTCTTACTAGAAAATAACAATCTGAACCCCCCTCCCTAAGGCAGTCTGACTCAACTGGTCATTTTGCTGAAATTGTATACCTAGGTTTGAAAGGAAGCTAATTTTTCACACAAATCCTGCCCCAGTTTGCTATACCTGCTCAGGGATACCACCTTCTATGAAAGAATATGCAAAGATTCATAATCGAATAATGCAATATCTGTTGCTGAATGGGCTAAATAGTAGAGATGTTAGAGTATTGCAATCATTAAGCTTTGGGTATTTTTCATATTTTCCCATTCTGAACAAAGGAAAAAATAGATCAAATAAATAAATAAACAATAGTCTCAAGCATGTGAACAATAACAAAAGAGATAGAGATATATTTGTAATATTGAATTCCAGGAACTAAAAGAAGAGAAAGAATGAGAATGGCAGAGTGAAAAAATAATTGCTGAAAACTTCCCAAACTTGTAGAAAACACAATATAACAATTCAAAAAACCAAATAAGAAACAAATGGGACAGATCTAAATAAAATTAATGGGAGAATACATTCTAATTAAACTTCCGAAAGACCAAAGACAAAGAAGATAGTTCCAAAGCAGGCAGAAAAGATGTGGCTCTTATGGGAAACCACCACTTCCAAAGACAGCAGACTTCTTGTCTTCTGGAAGGAAGCAGCAAATTCATTTTCAAATTCTGAAAGAAAAAAAAATACATATATACATGTATATGTGTATGTATGTATCTGAATTAAAACCATTCATGAATTCCTAGAAATATTTTTAAGGAATGAAGATAAAATAGGAAGTAGAGACAATTCTCCAAGTAAACCTAAAAAATTTGTAGCTAGAAAAATCCACTCTTAAGGATTGCTAACTAAAACTCTGAATACAAAGGAAGTAGAAAAAACCTTATAACATCCAACAATGAGGAAAGAATATTGGAATGGGTAAAATATATATATTAAATTAAATAAGTAAAGGTCTAATTAATCCCATATCTTACTGTTAAGAGAAATGACATGCTGGGTGTGGTGGGAAATGCCTGTAGTCCCAGAGGCTCAGGAGGTTGAGGCAGGATGATCTTGATTTCAAAGCCAGCCTCAGCTATGGTGAGGCACTAAGCAACTCAGTGAGAACCTTGTCTCTAAATAAAATATAAAATAGAACAGGGGATGTGGCTCAGTGTTTGAATACTCCTGTATTCATTTCCCAGTATCAAAAATATGAAAATTAAAAAAAAAAATTAAAATGACATAATTCTTCACTTTAATATGATTTTCATTATATTGTATAAGTGTTCTATATGTTTGCACATATTTCTTGTAAATTGTTGTATAGGCATATTAGAAAAATCTTTAATCCAAGTGACTCAAGTTCTACATAAAAAATCAAAACAATTAACTCCATTTATTTGAATATAAGCTTTGAAATTCTCCATGCTTTTAGAACACAATTCCAAACAGGAACTCTAATACAAAGACTTCTGATCATCCACAGTATGTTGTCATAACATTCACTTTATATTAGGGTTTTGATGATCCCACATAAAAGTTTTATTTTACTTTTGTTGAAAATAGCTCTTAACAAACTTCATCTTTTTGATTAATATGGGGAAATTTGGGAGAGAAGTCTGGAATGCTCATTTTTTTTGCAGTGTGGCCACAAATTTATGTGGTTTGAAAATTTGGTTTGAGAATGAGATCTCCAGGAGATACCATAATTTTTTTTTACTTTAATATTTTTTTAAATCAACATTTTAAAGATAAAGTAAGAAAATGAGGTTTGCAACAGAGATTATTTGTTACAGGCTTAAGGATATGATTTTTGGTTTTGAGGGTAGTAAATGAAATTTCAGAAGTATGGAACCCTAATGTGTAGCCAAGGTGACTTATAAAACTTTAGTCATTTTTACTGAACTTTATGTCTTTTACAGCTGCTAGGTAAACATTGTCAGACAAGACAATGATCATCAATTGGCAGGCCAGCCTTCAGTCAATATGTGCACTCATACTTTAAAATCAGAGTTAGAGGAGCCATACTTGGGTCCATGTTTTATGTAGTGACACAATATATTATGTTCCTTAGAAAAATAAATGACAGATTTTAGCTTAGGACCAACATGCATGACATATATGCCAGACCAAAAACTGTGTGAATCATGACTTCTGGGATAACTCACATTTTTAACACACACACACACACACACACACACACACACACACACACACACAATCACACACACACAAATGGTGACATTGAAAGAAATTTTATGTATTTGCCTGTGAAGGATATATGTAAATCTCTATCATGAGCATGTAAAGTGTTATATTTAAGCTTCATCATGCCCAATATTACAAAATTACAGTTAAAATATATTAGGATTTTATATAAACTTCCTTTGGGCATATTTAACAGAAAATGCTAAATCTGGTATAATGTGAGTTTCAAAACTACTTTTCACACTTTATTTGGTATCTTATTTCTTGCTCTTCTAAACTGCTAACAAATAGCTATCATACTCATTTCAAGAGTAACTTTAGAAACCAATTGCTTTTGATTTATCTTTGTGAACATATCCCAGAGCTTAGAAAATAGATTTCTCTGGCAAGAACAAATCCTCTTTTAGGATTTGAGTAGTATAATAGTGCGAGATCTTTTCACTGATTAAGTAGAGTGCATAAAACCCTTATCATGGTAGTCTCTTGCCTGGACATAGATAAGATCTTTAGGAAATGGACCTGAAATGCATGAATACTGGAGAAACTTTAATGTTTAATTTAGCAGCAAGAATATAATTTATATCAATCAATAATATAGTTTCGTATTTAAATATTTTGTTCATCCAAAGAATCAAAATGAAAGATTTGTTGGGAAAAATAGAGACAAGAATAATTAAAAAAAAAAAAAAACTAAGACACTAAGGATGTGAGAATGGAAATCCAGAATTCCAAGAGAAACATGTGTGTGTGTCAGGAACACAGGAGCAGGGAATGGCATCCAAATGGTTAAAAAATAGGAGTAATATAGCTAGGCTTAGTGGCACTGTAATCCCAGCAGCTTGCAGGCTGATATAGGAAGATAGGAGTTTCAAACTCAGCTTCAGCAACTTTGCAACTGTAAGCAACCTTATGAGACCCTGCCTGAAAATTTAAAAAATAAAATAAAAAGGCCTGAGAATGTGGCTCAGTAGTTAACTACCCTTGAATTAAAGAAAGAAAGAAAGAAAGAAAGAAAGAAAGAAAGAAAGAAAGAAAGAAAGAAAGAAAGAAAGAAAGAAAGAAAGAAAGAAAGAAAGAAAGGAATGTTAACATTTGGGGAAGAGAGGGAATGCTTCTTCTCTCCATTCTCAATGTTTTCTTCCATTCAGAGTATCACATCACAATAGTTTCTGCTTTTCCCACCACTCCACCTATTGCCACCACTTTCTAAGCTGGAAGAGTAATTTATGTGATATGTGATTCGGAAAAAAATGGTCTGTGTACCCAAATACAGCCTCTCCATCAGATATTTCCCTCTTGGGTAGACATCATCTACTGTGTCTGCCCATACAAGTCTGATGGACCACTCCACCTAAAACTGCTCTGTATGTTGGAAGAACTGATTCATATTCTCTCTCTCTCTCTCTCTCTCTCTCTCTCTCTCTCTCTCTCTCACACACACACACACACACACACACACACACACACACACACACACACACATGCATACCCCCCACCCACACACCAGAAGTAAAATTATAAAGTAATTTACTAACATAATGAGAACTTATGGGGAGAATAGGGAAGGATCCTAAGCAGTTCCTTAAATGGCTTGAGATAGCTAGAATTGGAGATTATGTGTTTTTTTCTTTTATTGTAGTTAGGGTTAGTGTTATGTGGAGAAACTCCCTGTGTACATGTATAAGCCAAGAATGGTGGGATTTAGCCAGTGCCAAACAAAATGGAGTACAAGACTTTTTTATCAAGTTGCTCAAATATGGAGAAAGAGGGGAAGAAGTTTAGGAGCTTAAAACCACATAAATTTATTATTTTTAAGTTTCTGTCAGTCAGAAGTTTGGGCCTTGCATAAAGGGGTTCCATGCTGAGAATCTTAAAAGTAAGAGACATAGGTCTGCCCAAGAAGCATGTCATTCAGAAGACAGGTGTTCTCATCTTTGGGTATGAACTTGTTAGCAGAATTAACTATTTCTGCACTTGACAGAATGTGATCATATTTTGTTGATGGTTGTCATCTGCATGCTGCTCTTGGCTCCTAGAGGTCACTCTTAGTTTCATGCTACATGGCAATTGCACAAGCCCTCTCTAAAACATGGTACCTCCCCTTCTTCCAGGCCAACAAAAAAATTTCTGCCTATATTCTACTAAGATAAATCTTACATGAGGCACTTAGCTGTGGTTGTGACTGCTCCATCACTTTTGCAGTCTAACATAATCCTAGTCACACTCAAGCAGAGGGGGTTATAGAAAGATGAGACTACTGAGGATAAACTTAGTGAGCATCTGAAGCACATAGGTAAATAAGAAACATTTCTTAAAAGGGTATTTAGTGATATATACTAATATATCATTTTTTCTCTAAAAATTATAGCAAATCTATAATATTTTTGTTATTTGTTTAATAATCCCCAAATAAGAACAATTATATTAGTCAGGGTTATATAGAAGAGCAATAAAATATGTGTGTGTGTGTGTGTGTGTGTATACACATATATATGTATATATATACACCCTATTTTTAGAGAGAAAAAGAAAGAAAGGTGTTTCATTCTTGAGTCTGAATGAATCTAGAGGCAGAAGTTTCCTTTACCTATGGTGACCTCTCTTTATCCTCTCAGGACCTTCAAATGACTTGATGAGGTACATCTACTTTAAGGAAGTTGATATACTTCACTCAAACTCTCATAATTTAACTGTTAATTATATCTAAAGTATACCTTCACCACAACATCTAGATTGGTGTTCGATCCCATACTGGGAACTTTGTCAAGTTAGACCTAAAATTAACCATTACAACTATTAAAGAAAATTTCTCTGCCATTTATATATCACTTTGGGCTGCCATCCCACATTGTGCAGGGCAGAATGAAGGAGTGATACTGCCTTACCCATCTGTCTCCATAAAAACAGGGTGGTTCTTTCTAATTCTTTTATGCTGATTTTGTTGATGATGTACTCACAGAATCAGTTGATCTCTTAACTAGTTATCTCTAGAATTGGCTAATCCACTTCTCTCCTGTTGCCAATGAAAATGGAAAATGCTGTATAGTCTAAAAATATAGGAAGGTAGTAATTGAGGAAGGGAGTTGAGTGATTTAGATACCTCAAGACTTAAAACACTTCCCTTACACCAATGGGGCTTTATGAATATGACAGCTGTACTATTGAACATTTATGGTATTTCACCAGAGATGGGTTCCATAAAATATGGAACGAGCTGATATATTCTTTTTTTTTCAAAGTACTATTTGGAATATCAGACAGGACTCTTACTATTAAATTACATAGCATTAATGCATTAATAGAAATAATTTAAATTGAAATATGTAATATTAAGTATGTAGATCCTGATAACTATGGAGTAGTTTCAATCTTTAAATAATCATCTGATCTAAAACCACATGTGGTCATTACTTTTTATGAATTCCTAAGTTGTCTTTCTTTAATTTTTACTTTTTCTAAATTTTCTATAGCTACAATGAATTTAAATGCTATGTGGCTATATTCTTATCTAAGATACATACCTATTACACAAATATATAAATATTTTAAATACCATTAGTCTGGTATTCATTTCTCAAGTATACTCTTATACCAAAATATGTAAAATTTTGGAATAAAAATAAAACTTTTCTGGATTAGTCATTAAAGAACCATCTATCTTCCTTGCAAACAAAGGGACATAAAGAGGAAAGCAAGACAAAAATTCTGACTTCCAGCTTCAAGAATGATGATAATTTAAGGTTTTTAAACTTTTGTTGCCTGCCAGGTGCACAGTCAGTGCATCAATGATATGAACAATATTTCATTTTTCCTTGATTTTAAAGAGTAAAATAGGACCCACCAGCTAAAGCATATAAAAAGATTTAAACAATCACAGAGTAAAGAATCTCATTACATATTTATTCTGAGGATGCATTGATATCAGTCACACTAAACCCTGAAACTGAGTAAAAATCAATTATGTTGCTTCTTTCTCAGATATTATTTGCATTCATAGGAAACAATTTATTAATGTTCATTCCTTCCCACCTTTGGCATAAGTGTGTATGATATGCTCACAGTATTGTTTAGAACTGATCATCAAGATAGAGAATTGACTGGAAATGATAATTGTGTTAAAGGGAAACATAAAAGATTGAGATTTTAGAATATTTCTAGTTCAGTTTCCAGGGACATTTTGTTATTGGGAAAGTAATTGGGATTTTAGAATAAAGGATGATGTCATGGGAAACATTTGAAATATTATTTCATATAGAACTATCTTCTTGGGACTTGAGAACAAATATTACATAGATTATTCCAAAGGTTGGAGAATTACATTACAGGTCAAGTTCACTATGACTTTGAGAGATAGCCAAGTAAAATGGGGGGTCTGGCACCCTCAGGGCAGCAGTCTCTATCAATGTTTTGGCTGATTTCATTGATATGGTTTTAAAGTATCAAAAGGGAGTAAACATGCAAAATGTGTACCTGTTGGAAGAGTCCAAAGCATTGGCAGCATTCATATAACTTGACACCTTGCATAATGTTAGCAAAAAGACATTGAAGATGAAAATCCTCATGGCATGCAAAACACAGAACTCCTGAGAGGAGTGGTGTGCTCCATCTGAGGTCTAGAGAGAAAGACTCATTTCTCATATTACAGGTTAGGGAGCAGGTAGATGTAGGAGCAGTAAGGGTGCCATCACAGTCTTCACAAGCAAGAAACATAAATGCATGTAGCCAAAAGCCCTTACATTAGTATTCACTCTTAGTACCTGAACATGAACATTATTTTTTCTTCAAGTAATTAGAAATTAATATGCTATAATACAATTTAGAATAAGGGTAGGAAATCATGTTATGGTTCAGATATATGGTATTTTGTTATCTCTCAAAAGCACATGTGTGAGATAATACAAGAAGGCTTAAAGGTGACACAATTGAATTATGACAGCCTTAACCAAATCAGTGAATTAATCCCCTGATAGGGATTAAATGAGTAATATCTGAAAACAGATTAAGATGTGCCTGGAGGAGTTAGGTCATGGGGGAATGCCTTTGGCTTTTACATTTTGTGGTGGTAAAGAGCTCTCTCTCTCTCTCTCTCTCTCTCTCTCTCTCTCTCTCTCTCTCTCTATCTCTCTCTCCTTCTTGTTGCAGTATCCTAAGCCACTTTCTTCTACCACACTCTTCTGCCATATTGTTCTGCCTCACCTTGAGCCCCAGTGAATGGAGCCAGCCTTCTATGGATGGAGACAGCTGTAACCATGAGCCCCTAAGTAAAGTTTCCCCCCTCCAATTGCCCTTGTCAGGTCTTCTGGTTGCAACAACGAAAGTTGACTAAAACAAATGTCAAATAGAAATCAGAAAAAGATAGTTTATTATTATTAATATTATTCCACTTTGTAAAACCCAAGAATTGTGTGGTCTACAAAAACATGGGGTAAATTAGTCCTTATAAGGAAATAAATGTATCAAAATGAAATCTGAATTATGGCAATTGATCGTTTGCATACATGAGTTTCTTAATGACTTCTTTTCCCTTCCACATCTTGTTACCACAGGTGTGGTTTCTCCCTAGTCTCTATACTTCCTTTCAGGACAGCATAATATAAGCAGTACTAAGCTTTTTATTTGGCAAAGTGTTGAGAAAATTGATCAAGTCACTGAATGCAAATGTAAATAGATTTTAGATAATGGCAAATCACATTTATAAGAAAATACTGTTCAAATCTCAGCGGCTTTTGTGGCCTCTCTTCTTTTCTGCTGATTACTAGGCTATCAGTCATCAGCATGAGCTTCATTATACAAATTTGCCATGGTGCCATATTATATTTTAGTGTTTATTGTCATCATTTACACAATATGCCTTTATTCTTTTTTTTTCTGGTCACAAACCCCTTTTTCCTCTAAGAAACACAGATAATTCAACTGGGAGAGACATCAAGGGCTCATGATGCAGACCTCATCAACCATATAACCCTCATCCTCTTGACATGGTATCTTTTCTTGGATAGGCATGTTACATAAACTAGCCATACCAAAACCCTACTAGGTCAGGAGGGATTTTCTGCCCAAGCTTTAGGAAAATATTCCTTCTACAAGGTCATTACATGCAGGATGAACATCATTGGCCACCATTGAGTCCACCATTGGAAGAGAGTCTATAAGAGATTTAAAAAGGAAAAAAAGCAGCAGTTCTGAAGAAAGTTCTTGAGCCCTGCATGCAGAAATGCCTAAAAGCAAAATACTATGAATTTGTTCCACTAATTGAACCAATAATTTTGTGCTTAGACTACCTTGGGCTGGAATAATCTTAAATATACTAAATGTAATCTTATATCTTGTCACGCAAATTCACATCCAGTGCCTCCTATGTCTGGTGCTCTTGTTGGGAAGGGATACATTATCCATCTTGAAGGCCCCCAGAACCTTACCCTTATTGTCCTCTCCTACTTATATCTTCATCATGGCTTTACTCCCCAACAGAGAAGAAACTCTACCCCCTTGTGTCTGGTGTGGAGACCCCAGCGACCACCAGAACACACATTTTCCCATCCCCTGTAAAATGGTAGATCCAATTGTATGGGATACCGAAACCCCGTCCTCTGCAAATTACTCTCCTGTGGAAGTGCATCTTAAAGACCCTAACCACTTCCCAAACCAGCCTCAATACCCACTGCCAACTGCCAGTCTTAAGAGCCTAAAGCCAATCATTCAGAGCTTACTAAGAAAGGGTTCCTCTGTCCCACACACTCTCCATTCGATACCCCAATTTTAGCAGTAAAAAAGCATAATGGAACATACCATATGGTGCAGGATTTAAGGTTAATAAATTCTTCAACCATGCCCATACATCCCCTGGTTCCAAACCCTTATACTGTCCTTTTCTCCATTCCTGCAAACTCCATCTGTTTTTTCAGCTATTGATCTTAAAGATGCCTTCTTTTCAATTCCACTATCTGTCTCTTCCCAAGACATATTTGTCTTCACCTGGACTGATGCACAAACTAGATATTCCCGACAGTTAACCTGGATTGTCCTGCCCCAGGGGTTTTGAGGCAGCCCACATATATTTGGACAAGTCCTCGCTGGAGATCTTGAGGACTTATTCCCTCTATGCCCCAACTCAACCCTCCTACAATATGTTGATGACCTCCTCCTCTGTAGTCCCTAATTAGAAATCTCAAAGTCGGACACAGCTACCCTTCTGAATATTCTTGCTCACCGAGGAAATAGTGTTTCTCCACAAAAGATGCAGCTCTCCCTCTCTCTCTCTCTCTCTCTCTCTGAGGTTGTTTACTTAGGGTTCCACATTTCCCCAGGAAAGAAAGCTATCACAACCAATAGAAAAGGACTTATTGAAAGCCTTCCAGTACCAAAAACTAAAAAGGAGATTCTCTCATTCCTGGGTATGGCAGACTATTTTAGGGCATGGGTACCAAATTTCTCATTACTTGCTAAACCATTATATGATCTAGCAAAGGGGAACAAGCATGAGCCCTTGTTACTTTCAGCAGCACCACATTTCAGAACCCTCTACAAGGTCCTCTTACAAGCACCGGCTCTACACCTGCCAGATGTTAATAGGCCCTTTACTCTCTATGTTCATGAAAACAAAAAGTAAGGTTTGGGGGTGCTGGGACAAATGTATGGGCCCACCTTTGCTCCAGTGGCATACCTTTCAAAACAGTTAGATCCAACTGTCTGGGGATGGGCTCCTTGTCTCTGCGCCCTAGCAGCCTCCTATGTTTTATTAAAGGAATCACAAAAGCTTATCTTTGAAGCCCAAATCACTGTCCCCTCCCCTCATCACCTCAAGGACTTGTTAACATACAAAGGACTGCAAACACCACCTCCCTGTCGAATTCTCTCTCTCTCAGTCTCTTTCCTCTATGACTCCTCCATGTCCTTCCAAACCTGCACCCCTCTCAACCCAGCAACTCTGCTACCCATTCAGGCTCAAGTTCAAACATAGTCCCCAATACATAAATGCAGGGAAATTCTAGAAAACTTCCTCCCAACCTAATTATACCTGGTTCACTGATGGCAGCTCCTTTATGTATGAGGGGACCAGAAAAGCTGGATATGCCATAGTGTCCCTATCACGAGTAATAGAAGTCAATCCCCTGCCTGCAAATACCACCAACCAACAGGCTGAGCTGGTACCTGCCTGTGAATTGGCAGCAGGGAAAAATTGTATGCTTTATATTGATTCCAAATATGTTTTCCACATTCTTTTATCTCATGCAGCAATTTGGAAGGAGAGAGGTCTCCTGAAATCAAAGGGCACCTCTATAACCAATTCCACATACATTACCCAGCTATTACAAGCCTCCCATCTTCCTAAAAAACTTGGAGTTGTCCATTGCAGATCACACCAAAATGAATCCTCCCCTGTCACACAGGGGAATTCTAAAGCAGATCAGGCAGTGAAAGACATCATAACGAAACTATCTTTAGAGACTCATTTAGATTGGGTTCAACTTCTCCCTCTTGCCCTACTATGCATGAGGGCTTTACCAAAAAAGCCATCCCTTGCTTCCCCTTTGAGATAATGTATAGTCGTCCCCTTCTATCCCCAAGAATATCACCAGATCCTTGGCCCCTCCCCAAACAATATGCTCTTCCCCTCCTCTTTCTTATATGCTCTGAGCTATGGAAGCAATAAGATTTATTGCTTTAAGATGCAGAGACTCAGCTGCTTCCTTTCCACTCATACCAGGAGAATGGGTCTACTTTTTTTACCCAGGGGAAGGATCCCCTCCTAACCCCAAAATGGGAAGGGCCATTACACGTAGTCCTGTGTACACCCAATGCTGCAGAACTCCAACAGGAAGGAAAGAAACTAACCCCCTGGGTTCATATTTCTAGGTTAAAACCAGCGGCAAGCCCTCCAGAGGACAATCCAATCACAGCTCCCAACCTTGCAGGATCCCCACTATCGTCCAGATTTACCTGTGAGATATCCCCAGATAACCCTCTCAAGCTCCCAGCCACACACTTCCCTTTCATCCCATTCCGGAGAAGAACATGCATAATAATGGGCCTCCTGATAGAATCTAGGAACCCATAGAAACACAGTACACCCACACCATTTTTAGAAATCAGCAATTGGCACAACAATCCTATTGGGACCTCTTCACAAACCCCCTTATCTGCTGTATTCTCTCGATACTGGGACCTCTAGTTGGTCTTTTTATTCTGTGCCTTCCTTCCTTGCATTTTAAAATTCCTTCAAGGACAAATTAACAGAATTTCTAACCAAACATTCAATCAGCTCCTCTTCAGGGATTACCAGCTACTTGCCAACGAGCCAGATGACATGCACATCCAGTCATCCCAAGAAATATCCACCATGTGCTGAAAGATGAAGATACTAAATGACAACTACACCAAATGGCTATCTCTACCCCACCATGCCAATGAAATAAGCCTTGGGTTTTCAGCTTTATATTCTAATCTGCCTTCTCCTGGACATAGGCTTTTTTTCTACCAGCCCTACAGACTGGACGACATGCCAGAAATTAATGCCGTTTCTTTTCATAGATGCAGGAAACATTCATGGACTTCTCCCCAGAGCAAATCCATGCCTTCAGTGCATGGATATGGGGACTCTTGGCCCTTCTTCTCCAACCAAGACCTCCCTCCCTCCCTCTAAATGACACCCCTACTCAGCAGGAAGTAGCCAGATTGAGTACAACGCTCCTAAACCAAAACAAAAAAGGGAGAAATGTTGGTAAAGATGGCGCTCAGAGTACTTCTCTTCCGGGAGCTCAGGTCCATGACGCACTGAATGGCGTGTGAACCGTTACCTCCAATCCCTGTGAATGGAGCGAACTTTGAATGGCACACCTCCAATCCCTGAAGTGGCACGAACTCTTGGCCAAAGAAGAAGTAACAGCCCACTCGACTTGCTCCTCCTCTTCCTATGTTAAGCCCATAAATATCAATACCCTGTTTGTGTTTGGTCTCTTACTCTACCTCTCTTACACTCTTACTCTCCCTCTCTCTCTCTTACTATGTCCCCCCCTTCTCCCTCCTCCTCTCTCTCCTCCCTCCTCTCTCTCTATTCCCCCTCTCCTCTCTCTCTCTCTCTCGACTCCCTTTTCTTCTGTGACTGGCCACTATGGTCCTACTAATAAATCTCGGACAGACAAATGGTTGTTTTGGCTTTTTGAGTTTATAGAGCTTTTCCATCGTCCTTTACAATGGCTCATTGTGGCCATTGTTGTGGAGAAGGTTTGGATCAAAGCTCATATTGCAGTGATAATCAAATATTGCACTTTCAGCACACGTTTCAAATGATGAAAGTTGCTAGTATTAAAAAAAAGAGTGAGAGAAAATGATCTATCAAACTAATAAAGAATACAACTGCTGATGTACCGGGCATCTCACAGTACAGCACTGAAGAAAACAAAGACTACTAGCAGCATTCGGAAGTGCTCTTTCAAAGCTGTTGAGTAAGCACAAACTTCTTGTTTCAGATCAAGTGTTGTGTCTTCAACTTAAGTGTACTCTTCTTTGGTCTTGTTGGT